>NW_021853724.1:549477-553335 GCF_003651465.1 Formica exsecta
GGGGGGGGGGAGGGGGCAAGTCGGAGGAATATATTCGAGAATACCATTCTAGACTGAATCTTAATTTACTAAGGTATTCTAGTTATATCGCAGATTTCATAAATTAACATTGAAATGCATATGTAGCGCAGAATCTATGAGGAAAGGTTGATAGTCTGTGAGAAATCGGTGTTGTCATGATAAATAAAAGAACTTTTGTATATATTCTCTGTATCATAAAAATCTTTATTATTATTAATAAAACGTTATCTTTCACACTTGAAAGTGAATATACGATTAATGTTAAGCAACTAGATACATTCTGGAATGACATTTCGAATGTAATCCAGAATAGAGGATATAAAAAGAGGTTGCAGAGGTATAGAAAGGGACACGTAGGTACGTGTGCTGAGCTCGGACCAGAGGTTAGCGTCAGGAATATGAGGAGGCGCAGATGAAAGAAGAGAAAAAGCGCGAGACGCGACGAAAGGATGAGAGCGAGAGAGAAAGAGAGAGAAATATACAGGAGTACCATATCAAAGGGGTGGCGCCGCTAAGGGAGACGAAGGTGGAGGAGCACGGTGGGAGACGCGAACAGAGAAGGAGAGGAAGGACGTAAAACAAAGTAACGACGAAATGCACTTCCCCCCGGTTCCATCCCCCTCAGCCACCCACGCGCCCACTCGGCGTTCACCCGGAGGGAAACGTCGAACGAAACGTTAAAAACTGGGGGGAAAGAGGAATGAGAGGACGGGCGAGGATGAGAGGGGGGCGGGGGATGAGAGAGCGGGCGTGCTAGGTGGTGGCTCGTCGGTTCGTGGGCCCCCGTGGAGGCGCGAGGCGGAGGTTGGATGAGAGGGTGGGTTTGCTGTGGCAGGCGGGCCACCCTGGGAGGTTGGCGGGAGGTTATGACAGCCGAGGTATTGAGCGGATCCTTCGTTAAAAAAACGAGAAGCACCGCGCTGAGGCGTGTGGCAGGGAGAAAGAGACGGCAGATAGGGAGAGTGAGCGAGAGAGGGAGCGAGCAAAGGGAGAGAAACGGCGAGGCGGCGGCGGGAGAAAGACGGAGGGAAGAGAAAGAGGTTGCTGCCAGGAGTAGAGATGGGGGGATGAAGTGCACGGCTGCTGCCGCCGCCACCGCCGCCGCCGCCGCCGCCGTTGCTAGAGGCGGCAGTAGTGGTGGTCCAAGGGGTGAGACCAAGTAACCGAATCCAACGCACCCTTGCTTCGCGCCCACCGCCACCCCCAGCGGGGAAAAAAACTGAGCGCATGAATCTCCCCTACTTCTCTTCGCTCTCTCGCTCCTCGACCGCCCCCGACTGCTCTTCCTGGAACAGTTATACTATCGTCTTCCTCTTTCTTTCTCTTTCTCTCTCTCTCTCTCTCTTCTTCCCTGGCCGCTCGAGGCCGCTCTATCTTGTTTGCTCATCGACGGGTTCCTTCCGTCTCTGAAAAATATTTTCATGTGGCTGGATATAACGCTACCGCGGTGATGGCGATGGTGCAACGTGGCTACGAATCGAACGGCACAAAAGGTGGAGACCTCCCGGCGCGACTCTTGATTACTATTTTAATTCCATCGACGTGCCGCGGAGAAATGCGCCCGACGCTAATTAATTCTCTCCCGCGGGTCCGCGAAATTTGCAACCGCCTCGAGAGAAAGAGTCCGCGATTACCGCGTACACCGTGCGGAAACTTGCTGACCGTGGATATTAAACTTCAACCTCTTCATCGGGCCGTCGTCTTCGATGCCCGCGAGCCGTATCGCGCCTCGATCAAAGGGCTCTTAATTGAAAGAAACGTAGGAAGCAATTTCGCGAGTCAATAAGACCATGGAAGGGCACGAGGATACCTGCGCTACCGGCGTTTTTCTTCTTCTTTTTCAAACTCCAATCTTTTACGAAATTCAATACCAATTTAAATACGAAATAGAGATGCTAATCACGATACTTTGATATATTTCAGCATCAATATTTTGAGTTACTTTGGGAGAGTATTACAATTTCATCTGATATTATAAAAGAGAGCTTAGTTTAAGAAAAAAATTAATTGAGAGGAAAAACCTGTCTTATTATTGTGATTGTGTTTCTGTTATGTATTTTTGAAATAAATTTATGTTTGAGCATATTGTTCTAAACAATTTTGATTCGATCGTAATTAACCTAATTTCGAATCGGCTAATTTACAATTGACGCTGTTGGAGAGAAAAAATGTCATAATTATTAAATTTATAATTTATAATCGCAAATAACATGATTAATCTTTTAATTTTTCAGTTCTATTTCTTTTGTCCAAGATTAATTGCATACTTAAAAAACAAATATAAAATAAATGAAAATAATGTTGCTTTTATTAAACATCTAGCAAAATTATCAAGATTGTTCAGGCCGGAAATATATATTGTGATTAAGTAATCTTATTCGAGGAAGCGAAAAATAAAAGACGAGGACAAGGACGGACCGGCTCGGTGAGACATGGGATGAGAGTAAGGGGGGGAGGACGGAAGGTGAGGGGGAGGGTCGGCGGTGGGAATCGAGAGTTCGTTTGTTCGTCGCGCAATGGAAATGCACGCTGGACAACGAAACAACGGAAGGGAGAGCGTGTATACGGGGCGCTTTCCGGACTCGCGTAATGGGAAAATCGATTAGGGGCCGAGCAAGCAAGCAAGCAGTAAGGCGGCCGGCCAAGGTGTCGCGGATACGTCGCGTGAGCGCGCAAGGACTGTCCCAGGTCCTTCAGCCCGATTTACGCGCCGAGGAAGCTGCACCGAGATTTTCAGACAAGAGAGTAATTGAGTGAATGAGATGGGCACGGATGTATCGATGTCTAAATTTTTTAGATTGATCATAAAATTTCTTCGCTTTTTTCTACGACTAGAGATGTAAAAAACCGTTTTTTTCTAATAGAAAAACAGTTGAAAAAAACGCATTTTTTTTATTATTATTTTTATATTTTTTTTGTTAACATAATAAAAAACACTAAAGTTCTTTTTTTTTTTTTTTTAAGGTAATTTTAATGGATTAATGAGATTTTTCAGCAAATTACATTAAATTCGATATAATTCGGATAATTTTCAATTAGATGCATAAAAAAATTTTAATTAATTAAAAATAGTAATTACGTAACTACATATATAGCCAATTGGAATGCGAGCTTAAAATAATAATGATTAATTCAAATCTATCATCTAAAAAGTTAAAAATAATGAAAAATCAATTTACAGTAATCAAGAAATATAAAAATATTAAATATCTGAAAAAAGAACAAAATTTTGAAAAAAACTATTTACATCTCTATATACGACCCTCGTGAAAATTAAAGAAATGAACGATCCTTTTTTCATCAATTTTGATATAATATTTATGCGCGTATAAATAGGGCTGTTGTGTCTCGACACGTTTGCGTTACGCAAGAATACGCGTGCTATTGGAATAGCGTACTCGAGACGCCGTCGCATTTCTCGTTGGCATTCGCGTGAGAATCGTAGAAATAATATTTACATATTCATAGTAGTAGCGCGTGTAACACACGAGCGTTTGTGGATTCTACTCTAGCGGATTGTGCGCGAGATTACTAGCGTTGCGTTTCTTATCGGTGACTTCCGATGACTCGGTATAGTTTCATAAGAGAAGAACAGTGCTTTGCGATAACAGCCGCATCGTGCCTCTATTTACAGACGCAGAATCGATATGCAAAGAGAAAATTTTATTATGATTTATAATTCTACTGGAATAGAAAAAAGTTGCAAAATATCAGATATATTTCATTTTCATATATATTATTGTTTCTATGCGCTTTATCCCTCATTATGTTTTAATATTATTCACTGATAAATGAGTTTAAATTTATTATATATCTATTATATTTATTTTTGAAATT
>NW_021853724.1:553417-564806 GCF_003651465.1 Formica exsecta
TATATATATATATGTTTGGATATAAATCAATTTTTTATATTTTTTCGAAAAAACGGAATTGTACATCTTGTTGAAATTTTTATTTTAGCTCATATTTTTTTTCTAGTTTCTTCTCCAAGAAAATATTTAGAGAAATAAATGCATAAAATTATAGATATGTACCAAGTTGATGCATGATATGTAGCTCAATTATTTCGCGGAAATTTGATTCTTCGCCATCTCAAAGGATCTTGTTTAGTTAGTTTGCCGAGTATACGAGTATTATCGAGTAGTTAGGTGGAAGTTGTCCGGCGTTCTTTGCAACCGGCATTCCACAATGACTCACGTCGTTACTTAGTGACATTCTATGCTAAATCGATTCGCGAAACAACACGAACGTTATATAGCGTCGGCTTTCATATACTAAGGTCCCTCGATAATTAAACGAGTGCGTTTAATTTTCACCTCGTTCAAACTTTAAGTAAACTGTATGTTTTAACAGAGCTTCGAATGAAATATCGGAATATATGCAATTAGATATTAGATTTAGCGTGATTGCAAATTATTTCAACTTACTGCATATTCGCTATTTATTCACTTTAATTTGTTTCAATTTTATACTCTCGAAATTTTATGGAATACATATTGATTAATATCAATCACGCATACGTGAAGACTTAAATTTCAAGATATTTTCGACGCAAACTGATCTTAAATTGAAAATGTATTACAGGAGTATGTGTTACAGCCGACGAAGATATATATATATATATATCGGAAAGTCAACCCGAAAAGGTTGACACGCAGATTTGATCGATTAATATTAGATTCCGTCTTCGTGTGTGATCGAGCGATTCTAAGGCGCGCGTATCACGACGGATGAGCATACAAAATTGTGCGCCCGCGACGGGTTCTTTTCACAAAGGCATTAGGTATCGACAAACAGCTTGCATCGCGATGACGTCGATCGCGTATCGGACACGTGTGTGCACGTGCATGGCGCGCAATGTGTATATAAAGATATCGGCGTTTTTCGTTGCTTTCCGGGAACGGATCGATGCGCTTCTCGAATTCGAATATTCATCGCGCGAGAAACTCCGATCGATATTACACAAAGTGCTTTTTGAGACTGAGCGTCGAGGCGGCGAGTATCTTCGATGAGCGTCTTCTACCATACGGAAAGTTTCCGAAAGTTGAATAACGATGCAATGTATATTGCAGAGAGATGTACTTATATACAGGGTGATTCTAAATAAGTGCGAAAAATTTTAGGAGATGATTTATTGTTGAAAATTAAGGGGGGGGGGGTCTTTCATATAAATATATATTCCTATATCCTTCCCTGAGGAGTTACACTCTTCTAAAGGGGGAGGTGAAAATTAGGTTTCTATTTTTTTTCTCAACTTTTGGACAAATTAAAAAAATGGAATTTGGTGGATATTTTCCACTAGTAAAAAAGATACTTATTAATATTTTTTAATTTTTTAATGTTCCTATATCGTTATAAGGGGATGAAACTAGCAACCCCTACGCAATTTTTTATTGGAATTTTTTAACGGATCGGAATGTAATCATCTAAAAATATGCGTTAGAAAGCTTGGTTCCTTTAGCAACTTTTTTATTTTTTAAATTTTTTTCGTAAAATCAATAGTTTTTAAGAAAAAAAATAAAATACGTTATCATGCACTGCACGGTACTAAACAGCATAAGTTTTGAATTACGAGAAGTTGAATTTTCAAATAAAAAAGCAAGCAAAACAAAATTATAATAAATGTTGGAAAAAAATGGAACAAAAATAGAACCTAATTTTCACTCCCTCTTTGGAGGAGTATAACTCCTCAGGGAGGGATATAGGAGTATATGTTTATATGAAAAACCTCCCTTAATTTTCAAAAAAGAATCATCTCCTAAAATTTTTTGCACTTATTTAGAATCATCTTGTATATACTATAGGATAACAAAATTTAACGTCGCGAGTTTTGAATAAAATTACAAGGCAATTCTTATCATTATTTCTCGATTAATTATGTAAGTAAATATGTAGTCTACTTCTTGCTCTAATTTTGAGAACAAGAGACTTAATTGACATGAATCTTTTATACACAAGAATACAGTAATTAATATTTTGTTCGCATATTGATTGATTCTGAGCATTCAGTTACGAAAGAATGCACGGGAGTTTGCTCGATTAAATCATACTGGATGTTTCCAAGTGTATTTGTCTTCTACTTCTTCGTTCAGCTTGGTTAAGGCTCGATCGTGAGTTGAAACATCTATAAATATATAGCGACCGAAGTGTAACACATTCAAGGATATTGGAGGCTGCGTGCGACGGAATGAAAAGTACTCTCGATAATTGTTTTTTAGAGATCTTTTGAGAATGTTATATATGAAATTACTTTATGCATCATCCACTTTAAACTAGTAGCTCGACGAAATATTATATATAGAAAGACATTCGTCTTTTTATTTGCACTAACGCCATCAACTATTATCACATCCCATAACAATAATAAAATAGTCTATATCGAGTCTGATAAAAAAGTACTAATACGAAAAAATAATATAAAATATATTGATATTAAAGTAATATAAAGTAATATAAAGTAATATACTTTTATTTCCTGTAGGAGAATCCAACTCTTCACATACGATACCCAAGTCCTGAAAACCTTCCTTTAAATTATCCAACCGATCGTGGAGGGAGGTAATGACACCTAATTGCGAAATTAAAATAATTCCGGTCGTTTCGGAAAGGTTCAATAACGTCGTCGGGAATATTCATTCGTGTATATATCATGTGACGAAAGCGTGACGCGGGTGGGGAAGATAGCGAAGCGTCTGCCGTAGGCTCTATGATGGGTGCAATCGACAAAAAAGTTAGTCGGGACCGACTAATTGCCAAGGTAGCGGAAGCTCCTCCTAGTGTCGCAGCCTCATCAGCCGCGACTGAACGACGTCGTCGACGGATGGGGAGAGCTTCAAGAGCACCCGGTATGCATTCGCACACTGCATGCGGCGAATGCGGAGCCGGTGTGTGCACAAGCCTCGAAAGCCCAGCGCGTTTCATCGATATATCGCTCACATAGGCTTACCTAGGACGGGCATCGCGAATCGATCTTATACCGTCAGCGTTATCGCCGAGTTAACCCGGACTGCGAACCACGAGGAGACGCGGGCACACGCGCGAGCGGAATATCAATCGCGGGGATGGGATGCTTTTAAGGAGCAGTGACTTGGATCGCTGTCGCGTACACAGTTGGACAATTTGGCTTAAATTTAACATATATCGTATGTCCCAAACGACCCACATAATTTTTTGTGTTAATTTAACATAATATGGGTATGTTATATGGTGACACTAATACTCTGTTAATATTTTAACACAAAATGAATGCAAACTTCAAAATAATTTGAAATAAATTTTGTATAAAATCAAAATATTTTTAATGATAAAATTAACTTGGAAAAATGTTATTGACGGTTTGTAGTCATTCTCATTTCTATTGTAGTATAAAATCAACATTTTTTTCTGTAAATTTTAACAGATGAATTCTGTCACTAATAATACGAACACATCTATTGTGTAAAATTAAAAATAAGTGCACATTATGTTATTTTTACATTTCTTTTCAGTTGTTTTAATAATTTATCATTCGAGTTAATTAACACAACAACAATATGTTAAATTAACACATAGATTAAATATTTCATACAAAAATTTTATATTTTTTAATAAGAAAATATAAATTTTCCAACTGGATCCTGTTGCGTCTTGTGACACATCGATGAAAATTCACGTATATGCGCGTTATTTGCCTTCCTAAACGCGCGCGATATGATTAATACGAGTATCTTATTAGACGTATTCGATTGTAAGATGCGAACGAGATAATCGCAATCTGGCCTTAAATATCTATCCTTTTTTAAATTGTATTAATATCTTTTATATGTGTCTGCTGATGTATCTTCTTATAATCTTTTTATTGTGTAAATTGTTTCTCGAAAGATCTCGAGAAATATCGGTGTTAAACATGAAATTTTTATTTGTAGTGTTTTACAAAAAGTGAAAAAAAGAATGCATTTTGCAAATTGCATATATAAATCATATTCTGGAACAGTAAGAGAATATTTGCGATATGATCTTTTCATGAACCATACAGTTCTGCTAAAGTCACGACGATTGAATTATATGAGTGTTGCAAAATTGTCGGGAAAATTATCGAGTCTTTTCTCGAAAACGCGCGATCGAATCAAAGTCAGGTACGAACAGTTCGTGAATTTACGGCAACGGGGGCGAGGAAAAGGGTTCGGGGGCGCACGACCGAACATAAAATATGCAATATTCTTCTTCCGGACAGCCGTGGAACGGAGTCGGTGGAACGTGGGTATATGTGTTATACATATATATGTATCGGCCGACACACACGCTCTTTTCGCGATCTTCGGTATAAGTAAATTGCACCTGTGCGAAAGAAAGAGGCTTTTGGCATACACGCACATACACTCGTATCTCGTCACGTGACCGTCGCCGTGGGTGAGCGTGTCCTCGTACTTGTTTCTCATTATTGTGCGCGACGTAGAGTATAATTTTGCTTTGGGTCAACTGACCGCTGGAAACGCGGACAAACTGACCGGAGGGAATAAGTGCCCCTTCACGATGGCATCTTTCTCGTTTTATCGTTAATCTTTCGGAATATGCTGTATATTTTCTTTATTAATAAATAAAGTCGAGTGCGTCGTGTGACTTCAAATGTTTTCGAAATCTTAATTCACCTTTTCTAATTTGGTTTTGGCGATTAGTTTGCGGAAAAGGTGATTACAAACTGCACTCATTTAGTTGTAAACATTAATTGAAGTAACTTAAGATTTAGGATTAATTTCACTCGCATTTGTATAAACGATAGAGATACGAATATTTCCGAACATTTCTTTATCTCTTGAAGCATTCGCAAAATAACGCCCGTTTAATGAAATCAACGAGGGTGTCGGAACAGAAGGAAAGAAATAACCAGCTAATTAGGTGATGTTTGGTCTTCGAGAGCCGAGACAAACTTAGGCGCGCGCTAGGGCGGATGTCTCGGCAACGAAGGCGATGGAGTGGCGGAGTTTCGCGATGAACTCAAGAGAGAGAATCGGGAATAGGAGGAAGGGGGTTGAAGGTGGCCAGCGACGGTGGGTTAAGAGGGGCGATGGTGCAAGGATGGAGACCGCCGAGACGAAAGGAGGCGAGAGAGCGAGAGAAGAGGTGGGCCGCGAGAGAAGGACAGGGCGAAGGACGAGGTGTCCGCGGGGGCGGATGAAAGGACGCTTACCAGCTACTACCTATTGATCGCCAATTCTTTTTCTCTTGTTGCATATTAGGCGCACTCTTCCTTCTTTCTCCTTCTCCGTCTCTCTCTTTCCTTCGGCTCCCGCCCGACTTCACTCTCTCTCTCTCTCCCTTCGCTTGGTGCGCTCTCTCACCCCCCTGTCGCGTCTCGCAGCCAACCTGCCCCCTCGCGGACGTAGAACGCGCGAATCCGCCCCTATAACCACCCTCCCCTTTCTCATCCTCTTCCTCCTCCTGTGCCTCCTCTACTTCTCTGCTCGTGTCGCCTCACCGCGCGCGAGCGAAAGAGAGAGAAAGAGAGAGAGAGAGTGCAAGCCGTCCCTACCACTCATCTACTACCTACACCGCCGGCCCTGACGCTAGCAGCAGCAGTATCCTTCCTGTGGTGTTGGGGCCGGTGGCCGCCCACCTACTTTTTTCACGTAGGTGCGACGAAATCGCGGTATCTCGTCGTCGCGATCAAGACAAAATAGGCAAAATTCCTTTATGCATGCGAAGCTAAATAGGACGATAGCTAAATAAGAAGTTTGACTTCTCAAGTCTTCTAAGAATGAAAATGTACAATATGATATCTTCTCCGTGTGCAGCGTTTTAAAAAGGGACAGGGATAATTATCTCTAAGATGCGAGAGTAGGCTGTGCGTATCCATGCAGACGTTCTGACCGAGGGTGGTCCTGTTTCTGTTTCAGATAGCAACCGGCGATTTGCCACAAGTGAGACGACGGCAAGAAAGGTGCAAGGAGCCTCCGATCGGAGAAAGGAAGATTCGGCGGAAGAAAAGGGAGAGGACGTCCGTGCGAGAAGTGCGCGCACAACGGGCCGGAAAGTGGAGGGAGGGAGGGTGACGGTAGGGTGGCAGAGAAAGATAGAGAGATAAACGCGCGCGCGCGCGCGCGTGCGAGAAAGAGGGAGAGAGATAGACGCGCCGCCGGCGACAGACTGCACTCTCGTGACGCTCAGGGCGCAAGCGTGCACGTGTGTTGTGCGTTTCCGTGCCCTAACCCTGTCCCGCTCTACCTGGGAGGAGTAGCGTGGTCGTCATCCCTCCGCGGCTACATCCCCACTTCGCCGCCGTTGCCGTCGTTGCCGCCACCGATACCGCCAGCGACACCGACGCCGCCGTCGGCCTGCCATCCCTCCGACGCTCGCGGAAGAGCGCTGCACCGCGTCACGGCCGACGAAACGACGGCGACGACGGCGACGACGACAACGACGACAACGACGACGACGACGACAAGGCGGCCACTGTTGTTGCCTCTACAACCGCAACTATCATCGCACGTGCGGCTTCCAACGATAACGACAACAACAACAACGACGACGACGACGACGACGACCAGCACGGTGACTTCAGTTGTTCCTGCCGACGTGATACGTCACGCGTGACGTTGCACACCCGACAGCGCGCACGTTAGCGCGGCGACGTGTACACGCGCGGTACCCTTCTCCCTCACGCACGTCTCACGCTCACGGCGCGCGTTGAAAGACAAGAGGAACGTCGGCGGCGGAGGAGCAGAGGGGAAGAAGAGAGGGTGGATCGACGTGGAGGGGGCGACGACGGGAGGTGGGAGGAAATCGGAAAGAGACGCTGAAGGGAAACTAGGGCCGTAGAGGGGTAGAAGGGATTGAGGGGGGTGAGCAAGAAGGAGGAGGAGGCACGGGAGGAACTACGACGAGGACGACAACGGCGACGACGACGACGACGAGGAGGACGGAGGAGCGCCGGCGGTGGAGGGGGTGGACATCCACGCGGGAACACGAGGCAGGCGCACCCGGCCGGCACGCGCGCACACATCCTAAGATGTGATTTCAAAAATGGCGGATTGCCCCTATGCCCGCTGCATACAGGAACGCAGACACATCCGACGGGAGCTGCTGCGATGGACAAAGAATATGGTCTTCGTAGTTGGTGAGTAAAGAATCATGTCGTTCCCCTCGTGACGAGAAGAACTCGCGCTTTCTACGTACTTGCGTAAGCATGTGACAGAGTACATATATATGTATACACATCGCAACGCGTGTCCATGCGTGAGAAAAACGTCCTCACGGGGACACGCGTGCACCAGCATGCGCGGCGACCAACCGCTCGCGCGCGCAAGAGAGGCGTGTCACCAGCTTGTTGCGTGGGTGTACATATGTGTCTCGCGGTAAAAGTGATATATACACACACACACACACACAAATATATATACATATATATATATCAATTGCAGAGTCTGTGGAGATGTGTATACGTACGTTTGCCTACATTCCGCATGGCGAGTTTGTGTGTGTGTGTGTGTGTGTGTCGATATAGTGTAGGTGCGGCTTCTCTATCAGTGTGCGAACGTGAAGAGCGAGCAAGAGAGATCAAGAGAGAAAGAGACGAGACGAGAAAGAGAGAATGGGGAGGAAAAGTGAGAGAGTGAGAGAGAGAGAAAGAGAGAGAAAGAGAAAACACGCTGGTGGTTGAGACCTGTTGCGAACCGAAACGCCGAATCCTGGCTGACTATGTGCCAGGCGTGACTCCTACTCGCGCCTGCACGTTCAACAGGGTGGTACCACGTTGCCGGAAAATCCGATAATATTCTGCGAGTAGTTTCCCGTGCGGTTTCAAGTTTTCGTGCGTGCATTTTAGTCGAGAAACCGTCGTCTATACTCATCGAACGATCTATTTATGAGGGAGAGAATAACGACAACGGTTTCTTACATTTTCGCGGACATTGTATCACAAATGTAATGATCGCATTATGCAATTAAATGACGTGTGGCGCGATTTGAGGGAGAGCAATAATAATTCGAATAATCGCGACAGTACATTATATTTTTTTTTCATATTACATAATATATTGTGTAACAGAGTTTACTCAATGGCTAGTAGTTTTTAATAAACTTTGTGGATGAATTCAAGAAAAAGCTAGTATGCAAATATATAATTACTCCTTTTTCCGAGAATGGTAATCGATACCCGATCTATATCTAAGATTAAAACTCACTCCTTTTAACGACGCTCGATATACCCATCTGATTCATCTCACATCAAGAACGAACTTAGCAACGGAGAAATAAAAATGTGGTAGTGAGAGTCAAAGGTTATATGGTCAAATACCGTTGGTTGAAGTAACGCCTAAGATTCAACCGGAGGGCCAAATCGAAATTCGAAATCGGCCAGAGAGGAGATTGACGCGGCTGGGGGTTATTGCTGAGAAAAGAATTAGGCGTCGCGAGGGCGCAATTTCCTGCATAGATGAAGAGGGTGGCGAAATCAGGCTCGGGCTCCACGACCCTTCCGCGTCGACGGCGCTAACCCCTCTCGGTTCGGCGTCGCCGAAGGGGTAACGGGCGGACTGGCATCGTCAGACGCGCAGAAAATACTGCACAAGCTGCGTGCCTTGACCACAGACAACCCCGAGGAGCGATCCCGGCCGCCGCCCGAAACCTTCTTTTCTTCTTCTTACGGCCTTCCGTCCTCGTTTCCCTCCCCTATCCACCCTCCGACGTCGTCGTCATCGTCGTCGTCGCCGCCGCCGCCGCGTTCCTCCCCACCAGCCCTCTCCGACTTCCCCTTCCTCGCCTTTCGGTTAGTTCGTCAAGGGGCGAGCTCCGGTACTCGCGGAAGGCACGTTTCCGCACGCGTCGGCGTTGCGTGCACTCGCCGTTACGCTTCTTTCTCCACTTTTGTGACCTCTCCCGTCTCGCGCCCTCGATCGTTCACCCCCCCCCTTCCCTTCCCTCTTCCTTACCCCACTGTCTTCCCTTCCCCGAGTTGCCATCGTCCCCGCCGCTACCTCTCGCTCGCTCGTCGCTCCTCATTTCGGAACGCAGCTGCCGCTGGTGGTCGAGAAATTTTCGCGAATCCTTCCTCGCGAGACACCTTTCCACCCCTCCTCCGTTCTCACCGTTCCTCTCTCCCTCTCTCTCCCCGTACGCCCCTTCCTCGTTTTTCATCGGTATCTCACCTCTTCGTCCTCTGTGGAAGAGGTCCTAAAAACGGAGGCCGACAGTGGAAGTTCGACGGAAGAAGGGGTGGACAGCGGCGGACGGGCAAGGAAAAAGGGTGAAGGGGAGGGGGAGGAGGTAACACGAGTTGCGTGTGTGCGCGCCGCGCGTTCCTCTGGCCTTTCCTCCCGAGACTTCCACGATCTTGGGGAGGATCGACCGACCAGTGCGCGTTCGGGAAAGAAGGGTGACGGAGGGTGGAACCGGCTATCGAAATCCCGGTGTAGTACTTCGAGTGGTACGCGCGCGAGTGCACGCACGACGCCTCACGTCACATCGGAACGCGCGATAAGGGAGGCGTGTAAACGAGAGTGTCTAATAATGGGCAACCAATAGGTTTGTTCTTTTCAGTTGAACTTTTCGCATTTCTCGTTTTTCCTTTCTTTCCCTTATATACAAACTTTTTAATATATATATATTGTATTTGTTTCATTCTATTCCGTTCTAGTTCAGCTGAAAAGAATAAACTTATTGACGCCGATAGGCGCGATGAAGGTGTCGGTTCAGTGAATGAGTTCCAAATTGGCGGTGTTGGATCGTTGTCGTCCTTTGCGCCAGTGGACAGCTTCTGCGAATTAGGAAACTGTTGCTCCTGTCGGCGCAGCAGGAGCCTCTTCGCTCTTTGGACAAGCGACAGTTACACCTGTTACGCTCGCCGGCCGGTGTAACGAGAGAGCGAGAAAAAGAGAGAGATGTTACGCCAATAAATAATCATCACGCACCGCGTAATCCCCGGCGTCGGCTCGCACGCACGCACGTACGCAGGTAATCGCGCACGACCCCCGGATCGCCGCTCGACCGGACAAGAGGATATGGAATTGGATGTAACGAAGCCGCTTCTTGTCGCTCGCCGCCGCATCCCGTTCCTTGGCATCGACGAGAAGGAGCCACGAGCCGACTGGGCGATCTCGCGATCTCGCGACACGAGTGATCGGCTGTAACGATGCCGATGCTCTGTGGATCGCGTCACTGCACCGTCAGGACGACGAGGACGTCGTACAATTGCACGACCGAGGCGGATTCGACGGGCGTAAAAACGCGGAAGTGGATCGACGTAGTATAGGTAAAGGGACACCCCCGACGAGGTGGAGTTGCGAGGCAACGGCGTGCTGCCCGTGCACGTGCGCGATTATGGAAGCGGTGGAGTTTTGTCTCTCTCTCTTGTTGGACGAATCTCGCTCACGTATGATCGCGAATTTTATTAGCAACGATACGTAAGAATTGAAAAGTCGCGACGCTCTATTTAGAAAGAATGTCATGACATGCTCGATGACACGGTGCTCTGATTGATTGCACCATGTAATAAATTCTTGTATGAGTTTTTGCGAAAAGAAACGAAGTGGGATATAAACGAATGGTAAGAATCGTAGAGAGGAAGCGCTAAATAGAGAGTTTTATTAATCACTATCGTCGCTGAAAATGGAAAATCGGAATATAAATGAAAAGTATAAAAAGGAAAGAAGTTTTATCAAATAACACCGACATTGTACGTCCGAGTGTGATCAAAACGATCGCATTAATCTCTATGATATTAAGAAAAGTGAAGGCCCATCTATCTAGCGCACTTGTTTTTCATTCATGCGATGCATGGATTATGCGAGCATGCGCTTTGCTGTATCCGGTAATATTTCATTGTCTAGTGGAAGATTTATAGAGGATAGAGGTAGCTTTATGAAAGATGCAATATTAATAGTTTTTAAGAGCTGAGAATGTGTGTGTGTATGTAATAAGAACATATCGCAACAGCTTTCTCCCCATCTTCCCACCCTCTTTCTCAAGAGAGTGCGAAGCTTGAATCAGAGTCAAATTGATAAGGGTCGTCGTTTCCGATTAGCTCGATTATCTCGATTATTTCCTCGTGTCGTGCCGTGAAAGCATTACCAACGAAAGTCGGACATAAGCTCGAGGAGAGCAATATATCCCGACGCACGTATCATTCCTTTTCCCATTGTGCATCCGCACCGTTTCCCGAAAATGCTCGGCAACGGCGAGGCAAGGCAAGCAAAGGGGGCGGCGGATGGGCGCAGTTACTGCTGATCGTTAAAAGGCGCATAAAAAAAGGTAGAGTAGAAGGCGCTGGGTGGACGGGGTGGGTGGGTG
>NW_021853724.1:576765-591892 GCF_003651465.1 Formica exsecta
GGAAGAGCGCTGCACCGCGTCACGGCCGACGAAACGACGGCGACGACGACGACGACGACAACGACGACAACGACGACAACGACGACGACGACGACAAGGCGGCCACTGTTGTTGCCTCTACAACCGCAACTATCATCGCACGTGCGGCTTCCAACGATAACGACAACAACAACAACGACGACGACGACGACGACGACCAGCACGGTGACTTCAGTTGTTCCTGCCGACGTGATACGTCACGCGTGACGTTGCACACCCGACAGCGCGCACGTTAGCGCGGCGACGTGTACACGCGCGGTACCCTTCTCCCTCACGCACGTCTCACGCTCACGGCGCGCGTTGAAAGACAAGAGGAACGTCGGCGGCGGAGGAGCAGAGGGGAAGAAGAGAGGGTGGGATCGACGTGGAGGGGGCGACGACGGGAGGTGGGAGGAAATCGGAAAGAGACGCTGAAGGGAAACTAGGGCCGTAGAGGGGTAGAAGGGATTGAGGGGGGTGAGCAAGAAGGAGGAGGAGGCACGGGAGGAACTACGACGAGGACGACAACGGCGACGACGACGACGACGAGGAGGACGGAGGAGCGCCGGCGGTGGAGGGGGTGGACATCCACGCGGGAACACGAGGCAGGCGCACCCGGCCGGCACGCGCGCACACATCCTAAGATGTGATTTCAAAAATGGCGGATTGCCCCTATGCCCGCTGCATACAGGAACGCAGACACATCCGACGGGAGCTGCTGCGATGGACAAAGAATATGGTCTTCGTAGTTGGTGAGTAAAGAATCATGTCGTTCCCCTCGTGACGAGAAGAACTCGCGCTTTCTACGTACTTGCGTAAGCATGTGACAGAGTACATATATATGTATACACATCGCAACGCGTGTCCATGCGTGAGAAAAACGTCCTCACGGGGACACGCGTGCACCAGCATGCGCGGCGACCAACCGCTCGCGCGCGCAAGAGAGGCGTGTCACCAGCTTGTTGCGTGGGTGTACATATGTGTCTCGCGGTAAAAGTGATATATACACACACACACACACACAAATATATATACATATATATATATCAATTGCAGAGTCTGTGGAGATGTGTATACGTACGTTTGCCTACATTCCGCATGGCGAGTTTGTGTGTGTGTGTGTGTGTGTGTCGATATAGTGTAGGTGCGGCTTCTCTATCAGTGTGCGAACGTGAAGAGCGAGCAAGAGAGATCAAGAGAGAAAGAGACGAGACGAGAAAGAGAGAATGGGGAGGAAAAGTGAGAGAGTGAGAGAGAGAGAAAGAGAGAGAAAGAGAAAACACGCTGGTGGTTGAGACCTGTTGCGAACCGAAACGCCGAATCCTGGCTGACTATGTGCCAGGCGTGACTCCTACTCGCGCCTGCACGTTCAACAGGGTGGTACCACGTTGCCGGAAAATCCGATAATATTCTGCGAGTAGTTTCCCGTGCGGTTTCAAGTTTTCGTGCGTGCATTTTAGTCGAGAAACCGTCGTCTATACTCATCGAACGATCTATTTATGAGGGAGAGAATAACGACAACGGTTTCTTACATTTTCGCGGACATTGTATCACAAATGTAATGATCGCATTATGCAATTAAATGACGTGTGGCGCGATTTGAGGGAGAGCAATAATAATTCGAATAATCGCGACAGTACATTATATTTTTTTTTCATATTACATAATATATTGTGTAACAGAGTTTACTCAATGGCTAGTAGTTTTTAATAAACTTTGTGGATGAATTCAAGAAAAAGCTAGTATGCAAATATATAATTACTCCTTTTTCCGAGAATGGTAATCGATACCCGATCTATATCTAAGATTAAAACTCACTCCTTTTAACGACGCTCGATATACCCATCTGATTCATCTCACATCAAGAACGAACTTAGCAACGGAGAAATAAAAATGTGGTAGTGAGAGTCAAAGGTTATATGGTCAAATACCGTTGGTTGAAGTAACGCCTAAGATTCAACCGGAGGGCCAAATCGAAATTCGAAATCGGCCAGAGAGGAGATTGACGCGGCTGGGGGTTATTGCTGAGAAAAGAATTAGGCGTCGCGAGGGCGCAATTTCCTGCATAGATGAAGAGGGTGGCGAAATCAGGCTCGGGCTCCACGACCCTTCCGCGTCGACGGCGCTAACCCCTCTCGGTTCGGCGTCGCCGAAGGGGTAACGGGCGGACTGGCATCGTCAGACGCGCAGAAAATACTGCACAAGCTGCGTGCCTTGACCACAGACAACCCCGAGGAGCGATCCCGGCCGCCGCCCGAAACCTTCTTTTCTTCTTCTTACGGCCTTCCGTCCTCGTTTCCCTCCCCTATCCACCCTCCGACGTCGTCGTCATCGTCGTCGTCGCCGCCGCCGCCGCGTTCCTCCCCACCAGCCCTCTCCGACTTCCCCTTCCTCGCCTTTCGGTTAGTTCGTCAAGGGGCGAGCTCCGGTACTCGCGGAAGGCACGTTTCCGCACGCGTCGGCGTTGCGTGCACTCGCCGTTACGCTTCTTTCTCCACTTTTGTGACCTCTCCCGTCTCGCGCCCTCGATCGTTCACCCCCCCCCTTCCCTTCCCTCTTCCTTACCCCACTGTCTTCCCTTCCCCGAGTTGCCATCGTCCCCGCCGCTACCTCTCGCTCGCTCGTCGCTCCTCATTTCGGAACGCAGCTGCCGCTGGTGGTCGAGAAATTTTCGCGAATCCTTCCTCGCGAGACACCTTTCCACCCCTCCTCCGTTCTCACCGTTCCTCTCTCCCTCTCTCTCCCCGTACGCCCCTTCCTCGTTTTTCATCGGTATCTCACCTCTTCGTCCTCTGTGGAAGAGGTCCTAAAAACGGAGGCCGACAGTGGAAGTTCGACGGAAGAAGGGGTGGACAGCGGCGGACGGGCAAGGAAAAAGGGTGAAGGGGAGGGGGAGGAGGTAACACGAGTTGCGTGTGTGCGCGCCGCGCGTTCCTCTGGCCTTTCCTCCCGAGACTTCCACGATCTTGGGGAGGATCGACCGACCAGTGCGCGTTCGGGAAAGAAGGGTGACGGAGGGTGGAACCGGCTATCGAAATCCCGGTGTAGTACTTCGAGTGGTACGCGCGCGAGTGCACGCACGACGCCTCACGTCACATCGGAACGCGCGATAAGGGAGGCGTGTAAACGAGAGTGTCTAATAATGGGCAACCAATAGGTTTGTTCTTTTCAGTTGAACTTTTCGCATTTCTCGTTTTTCCTTTCTTTCCCTTATATACAAACTTTTTAATATATATATATTGTATTTGTTTCATTCTATTCCGTTCTAGTTCAGCTGAAAAGAATAAATTTATTGACGCCGATAGGCGCGATGAAGGTGTCGGTTCAGTGAATGAGTTCCAAATTGGCGGTGTTGGATCGTTGTCGTCCTTTGCGCCAGTGGACAGCTTCTGCGAATTAGGAAACTGTTGCTCCTGTCGGCGCAGCAGGAGCCTCTTCGCTCTTTGGACAAGCGACAGTTACACCTGTTACGCTCGCCGGCCGGTGTAACGAGAGAGCGAGAAAAAGAGAGAGATGTTACGCCAATAAATAATCATCACGCACCGCGTAATCCCCGGCGTCGGCTCGCACGCACGCACGTACGCAGGTAATCGCGCACGACCCCCGGATCGCCGCTCGACCGGACAAGAGGATATGGAATTGGATGTAACGAAGCCGCTTCTTGTCGCTCGCCGCCGCATCCCGTTCCTTGGCATCGACGAGAAGGAGCCACGAGCCGACTGGGCGATCTCGCGATCTCGCGACACGAGTGATCGGCTGTAACGATGCCGATGCTCTGTGGATCGCGTCACTGCACCGTCAGGACGACGAGGACGTCGTACAATTGCACGACCGAGGCGGATTCGACGGGCGTAAAAACGCGGAAGTGGATCGACGTAGTATAGGTAAAGGGACACCCCCGACGAGGTGGAGTTGCGAGGCAACGGCGTGCTGCCCGTGCACGTGCGCGATTATGGAAGCGGTGGAGTTTTGTCTCTCTCTCTTGTTGGACGAATCTCGCTCACGTATGATCGCGAATTTTATTAGCAACGATACGTAAGAATTGAAAAGTCGCGACGCTCTATTTAGAAAGAATGTCATGACATGCTCGATGACACGGTGCTCTGATTGATTGCACCATGTAATAAATTCTTGTATGAGTTTTTGCGAAAAGAAACGAAGTGGGATATAAACGAATGGTAAGAATCGTAGAGAGGAAGCGCTAAATAGAGAGTTTTATTAATCACTATCGTCGCTGAAAATGGAAAATCGGAATATAAATGAAAAGTATAAAAAGGAAAGAAGTTTTATCAAATAACACCGACATTGTACGTCCGAGTGTGATCAAAACGATCGCATTAATCTCTATGATATTAAGAAAAGTGAAGGCCCATCTATCTAGCGCACTTGTTTTTCATTCATGCGATGCATGGATTATGCGAGCATGCGCTTTGCTGTATCCGGTAATATTTCATTGTCTAGTGGAAGATTTATAGAGGATAGAGGTAGCTTTATGAAAGATGCAATATTAATAGTTTTTAAGAGCTGAGAATGTGTGTGTGTATGTAATAAGAACATATCGCAACAGCTTTCTCCCCATCTTCCCACCCTCTTTCTCAAGAGAGTGCGAAGCTTGAATCAGAGTCAAATTGATAAGGGTCGTCGTTTCCGATTAGCTCGATTATCTCGATTATTTCCTCGTGTCGTGCCGTGAAAGCATTACCAACGAAAGTCGGACATAAGCTCGAGGAGAGCAATATATCCCGACGCACGTATCATTCCTTTTCCCATTGTGCATCCGCACCGTTTCCCGAAAATGCTCGGCAACGGCGAGGCAAGGCAAGCAAAGGGGGCGGCGGATGGGCGCAGTTACTGCTGATCGTTAAAAGGCGCATAAAAAAAGGTAGAGTAGAAGGCGCTGGGTGGACGGGGTGGGTGGGTGGGTGGAGGGAGGTCAGAGGAAACGGCGCGAGAAGTAACAATAAAAATTCGTCGGCGTTCGTGTTTCGTCGCCGTGGTAGGAGCGGAGGGACGTAAGGGGAGCGAGGTGAGGAGTACGACGGGGGTTAAAGCGAGGCGAGAGAGACAGAGAGAGAAAAAGAGAAAGAGGAAGAGAAGGGTGGTTGGGTAGTCGGTGGAGCAGGGTGCGTAATGAAACGATATTGAGTAGCCGTGGTAGGGAGGGTCGTTCTGCGAGAGGGTGGGGGTCGTCTTCAGCTCTCTCCGTCGATTGACCTCGCTTCGACGAGGCGAGGGTGGGAGCGAGCCAGGGGCGGATGTTGATAGGGCACGGTGGGGACCGTGGCTTGTGAGAGAGAGTCTGCTGCTCGAGGGGAGGGAGATAGGGAGCCCGTTAAATTGATGAAAATGACACGGCACCTTTTCTCTCCGTCCGTTTCTCTCTCTCTCGGCTAGCTTCTCGCTTATCCCTTTAGTATGCTTTTTTTTCCCCCTATTTTGACGACGCCCGGAAACGCTCCTCCCGGAAATCTCGAGGAACTTCAAAGCGACACATTAGTACTCGAAAGGCGAATGGATAGAAATAAATCGCAATACGCGAAAAGTTGGATCGGTATATGCATAATGTGGAATCTGAGAAATCCTACGGTACTGTCGATAAGAAAAAGAAGTAGGGATCGATCTAATATCGCTGTAAGATGTAATTAAATTTTTAGTGTAGTACACTTTGACCGCGTAGTTAAAATTAAATTAAACGATATATTCCGAAACTAAATTAAACGATATATTGCAATGTGTCATTACTAAGGATATACCGATGAAAGAGATAGCTATTTTTAAAAAATTGGAATTGAATTATATATAGTACCGCGTTGGGCAATAGTGTTATAATTCGATAAAATAAGGAATTGACGTATATCAGTTTAGTATAATTATTAATAATAATAATTTTTTGAATCTTATTTATTTTGTATTTTATTTAAAAAAACCGTAATAATAATAATAATAATAATATATAGGGGGAACTAGGGTAAAACCGGGTACTTTTTTGAATTTGTCTTTCTACAAAAAATCAGAAAGTAAAAAAATTTTTGCTGACCGTTAGTAATCTTTAGTGGACCTTAAACTATGAGAAAATGGGGCTAGTTGCTGAAAAAAAATTTGATTACCAAGGTTAACAAGATTTTTTGGAGAAGTCAAAATACCCGGCTTTGTCCTACTGGTAGGATAAAACCGGATACCCATTTGAAAACATGTAAAACACCGTGCAATTACAAAATCTAGATTTATTTTAATCAAAATACAATACAAAGATCTATTCTATTGACAAAAATCACAAATAAAGATATCCTCTTGTTCTACATTGCTGCAGAACTTTCTTATTTAATTTCTTAACTTTAGAGGTCTCAAAAAGCTTTTTTTTAATGGTTTCTTTTTCTGAGTGGTAGTTTTCGTTTCCAACTGCTTTTTGTAGGGAGACAAAGTCAGGATAAAAATTTTTCCTCTTTTCGTTACATGAAATGTGTAAATACTCGGTTTTGCCCCAACACGAGGAAAATAACAAACATGGCGGCTGTATATTCCGGCGTACAAAGTGACGATCAAAACTAGTGCGATATACTCTCTAATATGTACAGAATGCAATACTGCATTTACCGAAGCCGATGCTCTGTGTAGAAAATGCCCATAACAACTCGATTGTTGCCCCGATATCGATCTTTTTTGGCCCGAAAATTTTGAACTCCTCTCAATAAAGAAATACAACTAATAATCTACAACTAATAACACGAGTTAGCCAAAGATAGTAGCATTTATCACGAAGAAACAGAGGTACCTGGTTTGACCCGCCTACCCGGTTTTATCCTACTTTCCCCTACACTCACGCACACACTAAAAATAAAATTTTCTTTAATCAAATAAATACATTTTGTCAATTTTGATTTTTTTTACTTAAATAAATATATACTATGTTTCCAAGAATGTTTTGTTATATTAAATAAATTATTATTTGCATGTAATAAAAATTATAGTTTTCGTAATCGATTATTTAAAATTTTAATATAAAAAATGCTTATTTGAAGATAAAAAATTATTTATTAAAATAAGGAAAACCTGTAAAACAAGCAGCCAAAAATTTAAAAATGTTTTTTTAAAAGAAGTATTTTAGTATAATAAGGATAAAAAAATTAATTTTACTTTTATTTAATTAAATCATATTTTGCTTTCATTTTATATATATTTTACTAATTCAAATATATATTTGCTGCTTGATTGAAATAACTAATTCCTTTGCAAGTATTTAAATAAATAATTCTGTTTGATCAAAAAAATTTTTATTTGGATTTAGTATAATTTTTTCAGTGTAAGATTTCGTATTAATTATTTTTTCATACATTTTTTTATATACTTATTTTATACCCCTGAGAGAGAATAGAGGAAAAAATAATCAAATTATATTAATATTGCATCTAACATTATCACTCTTTTAGTTTAAAGTTAGCATGAAACTAAATTTCCTTACGAAAAATTGCGTACAAAATTTAAAGTACGGCATTAATAAGCGCGCGATAGCGCGCTTGCGAAAAAATTATTGTGTATTTTAAAGTTTTAAAATTTCGCACAACTTTCCAAATAAAAACTCACATATTAATCTAGCCGGACTCATCGCGGCAATTAAATCGTTCCGCTTTGAAACACCGCGCTTGCGTAACCAATTGCCTCAGAGCAGGACGAAAGAAAAGTTTCTCAATAGTCGACTATACATCGACGTGCGAAATGCCGTTTTTAAATAATAATCGTCCGGACACGCGCGCGCGCGTGGCTCGAACGTTTCGAAAGTGGAAAATGGGTCAACGTCCTATACACAATCCGATAACAGGGTATTAAGTGATTACATAGACTCCGGGGATAATTAGTGCGGCCAACTGGCTCGTTAACGAACAACGTTAGCGTTTAGCAGTCGCGAAATGGCAAAGCGCGAGTTAAGTATAGATAAACCGGCCGTGTTCTAACGAAAACACGACGGATATGCTCGATTATTATCATCCTCTCCTCTTCCGGCTGACCAAAAAAAAAAAAAAAAAAAAAAAAAAAAAAAAGAAGAAAAGAGACAAACGGCGGCGCGTGTATCGCGATAAACCGCGTGTCGATGAATCCGTCGTGCATTTATTTGACATTCATGGGCGCGCGCAGCCGGTCGGTGTCTCTCTCTCTCGTGTAGATGACGTCTCGTCGTAACTCCAGTTCATAAATCAGTTACTTCGTTTCCTCGTGCCTCGTTCGCGTCCGAATACGTCGCCGGGAAACCCGCAATACGATAAAGCAATTTACAACTACTCCTGTGTTCTTCGCGTTCCTCCCCCCCCCCCCCCCCCCCCCCCCCCCCCACCTCTCCCCTTCTCTTGCTTTACAATGTAGCATGTACTTTGTAAGTTTGGGTCCCCCCCCCCACCCTCACGCGAAGTTTCTCCTGTCGTGCTCGAAGTTAGACGGTAATTTCGCATAATTAACACCGCTGGCTTTTATATTATTTACGGAATAAATAATTTCGAGCGACTAATAAATTTGCGCTATTGTCGGATCATGAACTGTAACTGCTACCATATCGAGATGGTTGCTCGTTTTTTTTTTTTTTTTTTTTTTTAATAAGCGAAGATTCCTACGATGAACATTGAAACGTGATCTACATCGGATTTGAAATCGATAAAATGAAATAAATCGAGAGGTCTATATTTTTTCGACGATTACAATTTTTAATTTCTCCAGTGAGGGATTGAGGAGTTTCTTCTTGTGACACATCTATCTCCTAATAAATTTTTAGGCTATTATAACAAGTAATATTTTCATTTTCTTTCTAATCTATTCGATAAGTAAATCACATTCAACACACATTCAAAGGAGATCTTCACTGTATCACAGTTGAAGTATATTATTTTTATACAGATTATCAAAGTGAAGATAATATAAGAAAAAAAAAAAGATACAGGTGTATCTGTCTCTTGTAAGAATAGAGTGATGAAAAATTGTATTTCTTACTAAAATCTAAAGAAAATATATCCTTGCAATTCCCTCGCGCTTATCCCTATCGTTTCATTTCACATCTGTCGGATAATAATAATAGGATGGAATGATTACAGTTCTCGCCGCACGTAACGTAATTCATTTCGAATGACGAGACGAGATGCGTCCCATCACACGTTGTTCGTCAGGATCCGCGAGCGGGCCGTTAGAATATCATTCGCACTCGTGCGGCGACGAGGCGAGGCGAGGCGAAGCGGAGTTGAAAACACGAGGAGTTAATCCGGTGACGGATGGCGGCGGTGATCTGTTGCGTTTTAATCGTCCCTCTCTCGTGCGTACGCCGCAAAATTTCATCCGCGCGCGAGATTTCGCTTTATCACGCCGACCCCGAAACGCCGATATTCAACCGTTGCGAGGCTGGCTCTTTTCATCCTCTTCGCCGGCATGTACGTTGAAAAAGCGACACACTGTGAGACCGGCTCTCTCTCTCTCTCTCTCTCTGTCTCTCTTCCTTTCTCCCGTTGCGTTTCACCTCGACTCACACATTGTGCACACGTCGGCAATAGCATCTCTCTTCGCACCATGCGCTAACTGTTGCATCCTGCATGCCTGCGGAAGCTATCCCTCTCTCATTCTTTTTCTTTCTCGCTTTTATCTTCTCTTGCCAGCTTCTTTCGCTTATCGTCTCAACTTTCTTACATTTCGCCTAATCTGCCTGTTGCAACATTTTCGTTAGCTGTTACTCTGTACAGCATTGTATTGCTGCATTCTCGGAGAAGAGCCAATGGGAATAAAAAAAATATTTTATACTAAATATATATTTAATTTGTATAACTTGCATAATTTAATTTGCATATATATTTGATTTAATTTGCTATTTATAAACTGTATTATATTATTCTGTCTCTTATCTTGTTGAACTGTGTTAAATTGTATTAATATTATAATTAATATTATATAATAAATAAGTATATAAATATAAATAAATTAATATTATATAATATTATATGTAATAATATTCATTTCATGCGATAAGAAAATTCGAAGTGTTGCCCCGATAGTTTTATTCAAATATATTTCGGAATAATACATATTATTAAATCACCATTGCATTCGATAAAAAAAAACTGTGATTAAAAACTTCGCATTTTATTACTTTATATAAATTTAAGAATAAAAAATTAATTTCCAATATTTCTTTTACTTCAATCTCAGAATTGTGCTGTTCGTTTTGAGACGATTTCTCTGTACGTATAGTACCCTCGCGCGTTCTCATTCGTGGGACAATTCAGAACGATAGATCTAGAGGTTCTCGAATCTCTCCGGGCAATCTTATCAGACGCCAGCCATAAGGATATTGCGATATCGCTGCGAAAAAAAAATCGACGAATCTCGGTAGGGATGACCTCGCTCTTCTTCCGCCGGTCCGGTCTCTATAGCTATGTCGCTCCTTTGTCATTGACGAATTTATCGTGGTCCGTACGGTAATATTTCGCGACGCGACTCGGCTGTAACACTAGACAGCGTAGAGCGATAAATGGGTCACCAGACAACGACTCCGCCACTGCCACGTTCGGTGTCCGATTACCGCTTAGGCAGACGCGACTGCGACGAAAGTCTTGTTTGTTAGGCGACGTGAACGAAAAAGTTGAAATGTCTCATCCACGATGCAAAAAATATCGCTGATCAATCAAATTTAATGCTGGCTGAACGTGTTTTATTTTCGCTTCATCATTGTGCATCCGTGCATCGTGACCTTCAATTATCTATCTAAACTTTGTTTCACGATTTTATCGTTATCACATGTGTTGTCATCTCACCAGACAGAATGTGCAAGAAACAAGACATGTGCCACGATTATCGGGCCGCGATTCTCTGATACTATATACGTATGTCAGGTACGTTGCGTACATGTGCGAGTTTCCTCTGTCGACCGGCTTTGAAGAAGTTGCGATCATCTATGAATGTTTCTCTCTTTCTCTCTCTCTCTCTCTCTTTCTCTCGAAATCTTCATACGCGCTTGTTTTTGCAAAGAATTATGGGAGTGGTCGTTGCAAAATGATTGCTGGTTGCGAGCTGTAGAATAATGAAATTGAATGGTCTTCTCTGAACACTAATGATGACTAAAACTGAGATATCCTGTGAGTGTTTACCGTGGAATACATCAACTTGGCCTAATTAAAGTGATGACTATATCACTTGTTTTAACTGAGATTTATTTCTCTTCACGAAAATAAGAGTGAAAAAAAGTGTATGTGCCACGAGTAATATCAAAGTTTGAAGGATATCTCCTAGATATCTGAAAACGTTTGGAAGATTGAAATGCCAGTTAGATTTGGAAATTTCTTCAAAACCTTCGTTTCATGTCTTGATCGAAGTTATCGATCAGTCTGTATTCTTTAAACTTATTATACCATCGGAAATTTGAGAAATCGTTCGCCAAATCAGCTTTCTTTCGTATACCTTCGCGCATATACAAGGTGTTAAATAAAAAGGGTCACATATTTTGAGAGTAGGTAGTATTGACCAAAACAAGAAAAAAAAATCTAATTAACATGGGTCCTACAATTAATATCTTCGAAGATACAAGCTATCTTTCTATTTGAACTCTTTGTTCTTTTCTCATTGGTTATGTCACCTCTACAATGCAGTAAACAAAAGAGTACTTACTAGTTATGCAATCAGCATTGTAGGAGATGCTCTATGTGGTTCTCATTCATTGTCACGCATTTTTCAGCTCGACGTCTCAGAGAATCACGCATTCTTTCACATAATCTCAAACACATAAACTTCATATTGATCTACAAACCCAATATTATTATAACTCAATGTTACTATAGCAAAATGTATATGTATTTTATACAGGGTCGAGTGTAAATTGGAATTAATGAAACTTCATTTTCAAATCTCAACAGCAAGACTCGCAGAGAATTAATCTCTCCTTCACAAACATCTATCAATATCTTAAAATCGTACATCACATAGGATCGAATACTTTCTTTCAACGTCTCTCCTCACTTCATTATATTGTTGCAAGAACGCTCCTCAAAGCGATCCTCTAAAAATGATTAGCTTCAGACCTCTCGACAAGTCACTATCCGAACCTGTCTGCATTTGTACGTGCACGAATGTGCGCATATACCTTTGCAATTGCCGTTGAAGAAAAGGAAGCGACCCCTCGATAGAGAGTGCATTGGCTGTTTCACGGCCGTTAGTAAGCCAGGACGCTGAATGAGAGGGGAGGAGAAGGAAGGAGAAGGAGGGAGAAGGGGGAGGAAGGGAGGACAAAGAGAATGGCTGTAAAAGATTCGGCAGCTGGTACCTCGCCCTCCGATGTCTGAAAAGCCTTCGGGTGTATTTTCGGTGGTCGCGTCGTGCCTCGCAACAAGAGTTATCGCTGAAAACCTTCGCGATGTCACGTGGTTTGGGAATTATCCCCTATTCCCTAGAGCTAATTACGTGCTCGTCGATTACGATCTTAATGTAGGTGGCATGCGCGCAGAACGAACGCGGCTCGTGACACCGTGTGCTCTCTGTCAACGGATAAAATACTTTCATGCTTAAGGGGACACGATCGGGGTATCTCAGACAACGACCGACAACAATAAGTTCTCCATGGGAACTCTCGTCTCGCGCAAGTTACTATTCATCGCCGCGACTTACCTTTATCCTGGACGCTCGTAGATCGAGAGCTTTGATACACGTGCGCGATCGTCGTCTTCGATCAGGATTCATTTCGCGAACATTAATGAGGCACGGCCGAGCAGACAGGGCGCACCGTGCTCTCGCCAGAGACGGGCAAATGCTCTCGAGCCTTTCGACATCCATCGTGTACGGCGTTGTCCTTCGCTTCGGAAACCGCTAAGCGATCCCGCCAGGTGAATGGAATTCTCGCGATCGTGCAACAAAGCGAGGCAGATAACTTGACGCGATTGCTTGATTTTTTTTTCTTTTTTTTTCAACAAATCGCAAGC
Organism: Formica exsecta; assembly: GCF_003651465.1. Taxonomy (NCBI): domain Eukaryota; kingdom Metazoa; phylum Arthropoda; class Insecta; order Hymenoptera; family Formicidae; genus Formica; species Formica exsecta. Next base: position 589,716 of record NW_021853724.1, read on the forward strand.
ATTGCGCTCACCCGGAGTTGTCACAAGGTGAAACAAGGTTTGAAAGTAACAGCGGTCTAATTTTTCACGACGACTTAAGTAAACAGGAGTACCATTAGTAAATAGTTCTGCAACATTCATTCATTTTATATCGATATTTTTTTTTATTCTTTATATTTCATCTCTCTTCAATAAAATCAGTGTATTATCACTCTGAAAAACAGTGAATAATCATTTATGATTATAAATCATTCATTATAAATTATAAATCATCATTATAAATATAGTATTACAAATCAGTGAAATCTCACTGAAAGAATTAGTAGTAATGGTTGTTTCAATCAGTGATATTTTAAACGCGTTTTTTTATATTTTAATATTATATATGAAAAAAATTTATAGAGAGAAAGAGAAAGAGAATATTTTTATTAAAGAAATATGAGTTTGACTAAGAGTCTTGTTCATTTTTACGGGTTTATCACATTTAAAAAATGAAAAAGTATAAAATGTATATAATTCTAGATTTTTGTATACTAGTTGTAGCATATATGTGTGTTTTATTTTTAGATATGTGAATATGTGTAGAGGCTCTTTCAAAAATAGCATTCCAAAATAAATAGAGAAATCTTTAAAAATTAACGTTTTGCAAATATGTACGATTATTACTGATTTTTTCAGTGAAATCTTACTGTCATAATCAAAGACACATAAACACGCATAAGAGAAGCAAAATGTGACTATTTTTACTGAAAATCAATGAGATATTTTATCTTCAGTAAAATTTTGACACTGCTTTAATGAATGACATTTTCATTGATTCTGTTGGAGAGTAGATGTTTATTTATTTATACAATTTTTAAACGTGCTCGTGCGTGGAATTAACAAGGCAATGTATCCTCGTGTGTTATTATAAATAAATGTAATATATCGATAATCGATTTTATTTAAAAAATTATTTATTATATATACAGTGGATCACTTGTATCATACGTGATATATCAGATTTGTACGTATTGATAATAACAAATTCACAAATATCTGTAATAAATTTCAACATTTCTCGTAAGAGAGATCATATAAAATCTAGTCGTGTACCGACTAGAGAAATACAAGAAGTTAATTTTTGACGCAATGTATCGTTAGGATCGATGAATCGGTACCGATTAGGCACTGAGACGACACGATTCGTGGAGGAAAATACTATCAGGTACATACCTGCGTCGGTGGACCCGCGTGCCGAATGGATCGGCCGGCGACAGGCCGCTCGTTATCGCAATTACGACGCGATTATAACGTCAGGGAGACGTCTTCAACGCGGCTGAGCGGATTTCGGACAAAGGCTAGCCTTGTGTATGCGCGTCTCGTGAGAGTCGACCGCGGCCTCGTCACGTTCGAGGGACGAGAGAGGAACGAGAGAGAGAGAGAGAGAGAGAGGGGAGAGAGAGAGAGAGAGACAGAAGTCATCCGTTTTCGAACATTCTACTCTCGACTCCGAACACTGTATTGCCATTGGTCGAAATGGGCCGGCGATTAGAGAAGGCACCGACGTGGTGTAGTAGTAGCTTAGGGACCGTGGCGAGCTGAAAATCGCGGCTCGTCTATTGGTCGAGCGGGGCCACTCGAGGCCATTCGATTTAGAATTGAAGAATGGTGTCGCTACATCCGCGGAGAAGATGATCGTGGAAAGCTGCTCCGCTCTCGAACCTTGATCGTTTCGATCATCGTGCCGAGAGGGGTGGCGAGAGGAAGGATCGGAAGGTCGATTCTTCTCGTCAATTTCTCGTTCCGAAGAATCGATTCTCTTATTCATCGATCAATTTTATCTCCGTTGCGCCAATTTTAAAAGAATATAGTCGTAGCGGAATAAATTATGACACATTTCATTTATCGATTCGTATTTTTCTTTGCATTACATTCCTAGCGATGAATATTAAAAGCATTTTATGAATATAATAATTATTATTATTAATAATGATCATGAATTAAGTATCGCAAAATACGATGCGAAATCATAGTCGCGAACAGCCAATCTATACCTAAACGTAGAGATAATGATTTTATTCGTCGAACCGCGATATAGCGTCATTGGTTTAATCCCGGGCGTGGTCACTCCGTCCTACTTCTTCGTCTTCTTAAATGGCACGAGAGATAAGATTGGTTCGGCACCTTCTGCGTGGAATTTCATCCCGGGGAGGGGG
>NW_021853724.1:591897-622018 GCF_003651465.1 Formica exsecta
GGTGGAGGGGGGATCGTGTCTGAAGTCGAATTACTTCTGGATGAAATCGATCAAGCATTTAAACTTTACTCGCCGTGAATATATCACGAGAATTGACGCAGATTCCTTAATGAAACAATGGAAAACATATGGTTCTACACCACGTTGTTCCCTTCCTGGCCAGTTATTTCGCTTGTTAGAAAAAGTACTAAGTAAATGGATATTAATAGATAATATCAATAGATAATACCCCCCCCCCTCTTAGTAATGCTACTTTTATACATCATTGACAAATGAAAGTTTATTGTTACACAATTAAATGCATGAAGATTGAAAATATAATCGTAAAAAAACAAAAATATGTCATCAATAAATTTAAACATATTTATTACGAGAATATAATTTTTTCTGATAAAATATGTCGTGTATAAAAATATGGAATTTGTTAAAGAATAATTTTTTTCGTGTTTTAAAACATTGTGATAAAATATATCTTTATCTTTTTTTGGGGGGGAGCCGTAAGAATACTAATATGATTTCATTTTTTTCTCTTTCTCTTATTCATTATATTTCGCTTGTTAATACGCAAGAAAGGATGCTTCTCATTATCAATACACATCCGGTAGAGAACCGTGCTTCTGCAATCCATTGATACAAGCTCGCACTTTACCTTTGTTGATCGTATAGAGCGCGGATCTTAATGGATTTAATCCGATCTTATATAGGGGAAAGGAGCATCATCGTTATAGGTCGATGATTGATCTCACGATAATCCCACTGCAGTCATCGCGCGAATCATTTGCGAGATAAGAGAGTCGCATATATTGTCACATGCATGATTGCGCGGAAAACGAACTGAATGCGCGCAAACTTCCGCGATTCTTTTTTCGATGCGCTTACAATTAGATAAGTCCGCTTAAAAATCATCTGACTAAGTCGAGGAAATATAGATCTGATTTTCTGTTTTGTCATTTTCAAGGTTTCGCAATGTTGCATACATCTTTCATAAATCTTTCTTTTAGTTTCGACGAGAGAACCGGAACCCTCCGTTTGGAGAAATCGAGATACGAATTTCCGCGTAGAGAGGAAAAATATTCTCGCCGGGCGATCAGCGAGCCACGGTCAGATTTTCATGTGTCATTACGCAACCTTGGTGTTTGCACGCTCTGGCGTGACGATGACTTGGCCGATTGCTGTGATTCGCGCGATCGGGCCGACACGTGGCGCGCGGTTCCAAAGAAATTAGCGATTTTCTCGACGTCTCCACGCTAATGCGCAACGATGATTTTTCGTGATTCATTCCCGATCGGGAGTCCGTGGACGATTATTATGCGTCATTGCTTTATTATGCGAATTGAGTCTCTGAGTAGAGCGAGAACAAGAAAATCAAATATGAATTGAAGAATCAAATATGAAATGAGAATTTTAAATTCTCATTGAAGAATTTGAAATAGAGATAGATAGATAGATAGATAGAGAAAGAGAGTGCGATTTTATACACAGTTGGAAAATTTGTTTTCTTGTTAAAAAATATGCCGGTTAAAATTTTTGTGTTAAATATTTTACGCATTCATATGTTAATTTAACATATTACTGTTATGTTAATTGAACTCAAATGTTAAATTATTAAAACAACTGGATAAAAGTGTAAAAATAACATAATGTGCACATATTTTTAATTTTACATAATAGATATGTTCCGTATTATTAGTGACAGGATTTATGTATTAAAATTTACAGAAAAGAATGTTGATTTTATTGTACAATAGGAGTGAGAGTGACTTACCGTCAATAACATTTTTCCAAATTAATTTTATCATTAAAAATATGTTGATTTTACACGAAATTTATTTAAAATTATTATGAAGTTTGCATTCATTTTGTATTGAAATATTAACATAGTATTAGTGTCATCATTTAATATACCCATATTATGTTAAATTAACACAAAAATTTGTGTGGACCGTTTGGGACATGCGATATATATTAAATTTAAGCCAAATTTTCCAACTGTATAGGAATTAGTTTATAATACTACATAATATTGCACGAGAGTAATAAAGTTTGAATGTAATGAATGATTCAATTATGCATATATATTTGTAATGTATTCGAAAGAGAGAGAAAGTCACATATACTCCCTTGATCGCAATTGCAATGAAACTTGAAACGATATTATGCAATCCCTCATTACACTTGCGCATAGTTTGAATTTTATTTAAACGGTTGATTATATTACATCATCGATGAAAAATTAATGCTCATTGTGAAGATACGCTGCGTATAGCTTCCTCCCCGCCGGCGCCGTTGTCTCGCATATACATGTATATATTCTGCCTCTTAATTTTGAGCGCATTCATCGCCGATGCGTTATCGTAAATTTGCAGTGCGATAAGAAATTCGTCGATAAGCAATTAACACTCTGCTGCGGGAGCTCGCGTCGCTTACTTATATTGCGGTAAGAAATTGGTTAATTTATGCGAGATCTCGTAATAGAAAGGACTGAACGGTATTTCTCTTTTGCGATCGATTGAAATTCGGTGCGATTGGATCGGAGGTCAAAAGGTCGACAGAGAATTATCTCAAGACCTGTGCATACATACTTAACGCTATATAATATTAAGAATATCGCCGATCGCGATATTTTGCTTTTTGTCAATGATTCTTGTATTGCGGTTTTTTGTTGTCTGTTCGAAGAAGATCTTGTTCTATTTTTTGCCGAAATGGATATTGTCGTCGGATATTTCGTGACTGATGTCAGTGAGTCATTGTTGAACGCGACAGCTCTCAATTCGCGAGTTCTCAGGTGTTTGGCGGGACGTAAGAGTCACGGCAATCTAAAACTTTACTGCTAGAAATGCGCGAGGGAATGCAGACGCACATCTTTGTCGATCAATTGTATCCGCCTGTATTCGAACGGACAGAAAGGCAAACAATATTACTGATTTATGTATACAGGTAAACCTTCCGAATCTTACAAATATTTTTCTGTGCGCTTTCATGATTTTTCCAGACTAAATTTTTTTGGATTGCGTCATATAATTTTTTCTTTCTCGACATATATTTTTTTTAATTAAAAGATACATACAAAAGGTACGTTTTGAAAATTTGTTTAGATATCTGGTTTATACAAAACTATCTTTCTCTCCTTCTTTTCATTAACAGATCGCTTTATAAATAAAATGAGATTAAAAAATATATATTTATTAATTGATAAAAAATATATGTTCCTATAGGATCGATAAGAATATTGAACAAATTTTAACGATATCTCTAATATGTATGTAATATGTAAAAATGTGTAACTTTATAAATAATCACTTTTATACTCTAATTTATAATTATTTAATTCATAATTCAATGATAGAATAAGCGATTAAAAGATTAAATCAACTTGTACTCGATTTTATTATAAATTCAACTAGCAATGAATCTCTTTTTATTGCTACAAATACCGATCAACTATCTGATAGACGAAGAAGATTAAAAACTCAAGCCACTGCGTCATTAATCTTTTCAAAAATACTGATAAGGGCGTAAGCTCCACTTAAGACCGCGATGTTAAACGCGTCTCTGACCATAATATCAGTCGTGAATTTTTCTGACAAGCATGCGCAAACGCACACACATAACATGCACACATCTTGCGGCGTGACCGACGTGGATCCAGTTCGCGTTTCCGCAAAGCGCATTATACCTATATTTGATAAGCTGCGTGGAAGTAGAGCGTTTAAATAATGGCCGCACACGTTGGCGATGGGCTAACGCGATGGGCGTCGCCATTTGTTCGCAAACGTTCGACAAACAATAATAATTTATTCAGATGTTTTTCATGCGCACTTTCAAGCGACCGCATTAATTCGAGCAGGTTTTCTCCGGGTTATTTTTTTCAATACGCCTGTGGCTAAAATAGTCGAATTCAAAAAGAAGAAATATAACGAACTGTTTTATTTTTTTGCGTATTTCGTGGACTTTAATATATTAATTAATATAATTTTCATGCCATTTTAAAAAAAATTATGTATTTTGTATTTTATATAACTTTTTACATGTAATCTATCTTGTTTCTATACTTTTTGAAATTGATTACGTTATGATTGAGTAATTAGGCAGTTCATCTGAGTGCAAAATATTGTTAATTATATTTGCCTGACGAGGAATAAATACGAAACGTTTGTATATGTATATTGTCATTTTATTTTATGTTTTTCTGAAAATGTTTACCTGATTTACAAAAATATAATCACAAGCTGAAATAGGATATACGTAAATTTGGTAAATGGATATCGTCGGTCGAGGATTAAGGATTAACGTTTCGTCGAGTGTACGACGTATAATTGCAAGCTATCCGAAGTGATCAATGGCCTTCTCGTTCTTAACAAGCTAATTTGCGCTTATTCATGAACTGAAGCGAGACCCACGATATATCTTCCGCGATTACTTTACAGCAATTCCCGAAATTTGTATGCGCTTCACACGGTAGATCGTCCCCGCCTCCCTTCGCACTGAAAATCAACTTCCCTACTTGTTACAAGCTTTCTATCAACTTTGTTGGAGAACCGGTTAACATGCTAATGCCGTTACATATTAATCACTATTAATGGCGACGAGTGCTCGGCTATCCTGAAAACAAACTGGTACTGAAATTGATAATAAATTTAAGCGACAAGGCTGTCAGCATTCATGACCTACAATCAAAACCATGATTGCATAAAACGCGCGAGTCCAGTCGGGTTAATTTACTAAGAATATCATTATATAAAATATTTTTAAAGTGAATTTGCGTTTCTCTGTCTAATTTATTTTATGAAATAAGAATTTAAAAAACCGGAGGTCAAAAATATAAAAAGTTTGAAAAATTTGTTACGTTATATTGTATTTTACAAAACGATTACAACAATATTTGCACTTTGTAACACACAATTGTACAGTTATCAATTTCTTCTCACGCATCAGACGCTGATATAGGTATAAATCGATAACGCAGTAATTATTGAGCGTAACGCATAATTAGCGATTAAACTCATTAACGGTTGAAATGCATAAGACTCATTACGTTCGCGAAATTCCAAAGCTGCGATATGCTCTGTTCGCGATCGAGCGACTTCGATTCTCGCCTCGGAGTTTGCTCGATACTTAGGACGATAGATTAATTTGTACTACGGGAGCGTGTTGTATCTCTCGAAGAAAATAACACGATTAAACTAACTCTTGATACGCGCCGTTGAATCAGGCGATAATAATTGCGGCGTGCGAATTACGCCTGCGAAATAATTAGCTGTGTGCGAATGTCCATTTGCGTGAGATAAACCGACCTTAGCGGACTTTAATTTAGAGTGAGAGTCTCTAATATACTCTTTCGAAATTGTTTTCGCGATTCCGCTATCGCGAATCTGGGTCGCCTATTACTATATAAATCCTAGCTACCGTTCAATGAATCCCGTCGTTGTAAATTAAAGATATTTGCTTTTCTCAATCTTTACTTTAACACAGTAACGCTTTAATTAATAAAATTACCGGCATTTACATAAAGTTCAATTGTTTGAATATAATTGTACAAATAAAATGAGCAGAAAATTTTCGATGTATTATAATCGTTTGTTCTTCATAAATTTATACAGATAAAAACGTAATAAAAAACACGGCTTACATTATTTTAAGCACGCGTAAACTTTTCCTCTGAATTTTTCAATGGTTTCACTACAAAGCTGTCGGTTTATTACAAATTGATCCTAAATTAAGCGGTGCAGTAACACGTTATATATTTTAGCGGTATCTCTCGGTTAATGAAAAATTCATATTTTTGAAACAATATTTTTAAAAGTGTCATATGAGGAAAGAACGATACGATCCGAGATGTCTTTCACATTGATACAATTTTGAATATTGTATTTTTATATTCACTTCTGTGTTGCTCTTTATTACACGGACGAAATAATAATTTGCAAAAGAGAGTGAATCCACAGAAATACCTAAGTTAGATTTAATTAGCACATTCGATTTATTGGCGCGATTGATAAATGCATCGAAATTCCAAGACATGTCGAATTGTGCGTACCACGGACGGTCATATCGATCCCGTGTGCAATTTAATTTGCAAATTCCTCATTGTGTTTCACAGAAACAATGCGTTTCGCAGAAGCGACGTGTCGCGACCGGCTCTTTATGCCTCTAATGACTATTCCGCCGCGCGACAAAATCAGTCCGGCGCTTGTGAAAAATCGCACTCGATTCGTACGCGATATATTTTCATATTCGCATACATATAATATAACAGCGTGTGCATGATTGTCTGCCTCACGAATGCGGGAGAAGTGCTCGCGCAGAATTTAGTATGTATGCACGTGGTGCGCGTACACACACACACGCACGCACACGCGCGCGCGCGCGGGAGCACCGATTGGCGTGACAGTACGTTGCATTTGTGCCACGCGCGCCGTGATACCGGGTGTCCGCTGAGAAGCGCGGCTGATTGGCGCGTCCAAGCTGTAATTGGCCGGCCGTTGTCGGTTTGCGTTTGATCGACGATAGGATGCGCGGTAAGAGCTCTTTGAGAGATAGAGGCCGGCGATTCGACGAGCAAATTATATTTTGTACTTTGTGTCAGTAAAAGTCGTAAAAGTGCATAAATTAAAGAATTCGCGATGGAATATATTTTTTTCACGCGAAATATCGTGACAAGAGAGGAAAGAAGTAAATAATAGAATTGTGTGCTGCGATAATCTTTCCTTTTGATTGGATAATATAAATTATTTAGAGGGAGGATGAGAGGGTTTTCTATTTTGTCGCTCTGTAATTTATATATCATATCATTTAACGCGAGAAAAATTTCAAAGAAATTTCAGGCGATATATTTGCAAATGCGGGGAAACGTCTGATGCAAGATTAAATTCGAGCGTTACAAATCAAATCGGTTTCACGGTTCTTCGATGACGAATTATACGACAGATCGCTGAGCTTTTACACAAATGAATATCGAATATTGTTTGCTAAATTAATGAACGAGCGAAAAACACAAGCACACGCTGGCGGGCATATTTCTCTGCGATGTTAAATATTTATTCAGGAAATTAACATCCGTCACACAAATACACACGTACTACACATCGTACTATGGCGCGTCTCTGATAATTGTTTCGACTAGCATAAATATCATAATTTGTAAAATGCCAGTGATGATTTAACGTCGGAGCATCCGGCTAGCGCGAAACTGAAATCGCCAATCTTTTCGACGGTGCCAGTAAAACGGAGGCAGCTAGGCAACGTCATGTCGATATGATAACAGTCAACTATTCGGCCTTTGGATAAGGAAGCGAAAAAATTCCGTTATCTGTATCGCGAACCATTCTGGGGAATGGAACGGAATTCTAACTGACATAATGAATGTTGCCCAGAAATCAATGTTTTTGAAATGTTAAACGCGCAGAAAAATGCATTCTTTCTCGAAAGGATTATCTAAAACAAATAATATGCGTGTATCTCTCTTCTCGATATACTTCGTACATTCGTTATTGGGGGGATATATCAAATGGAAAGATTTTACTTCTATCTTTAGGAGTACGAAGCTTTCGCGACAACCGTTTAATCGCACATAACTGTAAAGAGTAACAAAGTGTTTGAAGAAAATTATATTGTATTTCCACATACGTTTCAATCTGCGTGCAACGTCCATTTATTTGTCCGGAGCGGTGAGAAGGTTAATTAATTAGATTAACACGTTCCATTCCCACGCACGTGTAATTAAATGCTCAGGAATTCTCAAATGCTGCGATAAATCTCCAGTAATTGTGAAACATTTGCGCGTTTTGGATCGCTAAAAAAAGCCGTTCTTCTTGCACAGATGTTATCTTCCTTTCCGCTTTAGAATATCACCGTGAATAGTGCCAAGCATGACCTTCGAAAACCACCGTATCCGGTTACGCAAATCGTAATACGCGATTTGCATAATTTCGCCGGCGACTCTCGTTGGAAGAACAACGTTTGCATCCGCGTGCTTTTTTTTCTCTGAAACTTTAATCATCGTCAATCATTTCCTATGACAAACGAGTCGGTCGAGGCAAGCGCATTCGCGTGAATTCGTGCAACGGGTTACAGATATACCGCGACGAATACGTTTCTCGTGACTCGCGATTATGCAACCGCGATTGCGAAACCGCGGGCCACTTATTTTAGTGCATACAATTACGATAGCGACAGTTAGCAATTCAGGGAAATACATATCGCATGGCTTTCGGCATACGTTGATACCCCCCCCTGAAGACAAAATATCCATTATATGTTTCGTGTTCTCTTAAACCGAATCAATGAAAAAAAAATGTCACTGATTTTACTGATTTTCACTAGACACTCACGCTTCTTTACTTCTCCGTCTCATGTGTCCCATCGATTGTAATAAGATTTCACTGAAAAATCAGTAATAATCATACATATTTGCAAGATGTAACTTTTTAAAGTATTTTTTATTTATTTTGGATTGCGATTTTTCGAGAGAAGCTTTTACTCCTATTTGAAATAAAACACATATACAACTAGTATTAAAAAAATGCAGAATTATATACATATTACATTTTTTAATTCTTAAGATGTAAGAAACTTTTAAAAAATAAACGAGACTCTTGATCAAATTCAAATTTCTTTAATCAAATATATTATTATAAATTTATGTCAAATATCATATGACATAAGTGTCATATGTGTAATATGTATTAATATAAGACGCATTTTTGGAGATATTATTATATTATTAAAATATTATTATTTTATTATTATTACTATTATTATATTATTTTTAATACTGATTGAAACAGCTTTATCACTAATTATCACTAATTTCTTCAGTAGGATTTTAATGATTTACGGTGCTATATTTATAATTAAAACCACATTAGTGATTATTCACTGCTTTTTAGTAATAATACACTCATATATTTCATTGAAAAGAGTGTTATATGACAAAGTTGTTAGATATGTTAAGCAATGAACTTATATATAGCTTATTTGAGAAAAGTTTCTGAGAAACACAAGTCTGAAATTTTTAAAAACATCTTATCAGGCAGATAATAATATATTTAACAAATTTGTCATAATACTCAATATCGTGTTTTTATTCATTTGTTCATTTATTCTCTTTTTTTATAATAATAAATTATATTATATAAATTTTATAATAATAAATATTATACTAGGCTTATTCATTTGAGATGATCTCGGTCCGGTTGCCGTGAGGCCGTGAGTTAGCATGAAACGTCTGCTCTATCGAAAGTAGCACTTTCTTCATACACGGGTGGCGGGTGATCCGTGTACGTCATTGTTTGATGTAGTCGCGGTAATGTCGCAGGTCTGGAACGGGTAGCGGAGGAGTTGATGGGCCGTAGGAGATGGAAGCAATACCAGGACACCCTGTACAGCGGCACCCGCAGCAGCGAATCAGCGACGGCACAGCCCCACCATCGGCTTTATCCGGCGTTGTCGTCGTCCTGCAACCCGATACCCGGGAGCCTGGACCAAATTGGGCCGCAGCTGCATCATCCGGTACCATCGTCGTTGCCGTCGGCGATAGCGTCGACGGCGCTGACGACGGCCACAACAACGACGGCGACGACTCTCGCGACCAGTGTGGTAAAGCAGGAGAGCCTGCAGAGGCATCACCTGCAGAACCACCATCACCATCTGCAAGCGCCAGCTCACCAGGATCACCATCTGCAGCAGCAGGAGGATCTCCGCCGCTTGAGGCCGGGCGAGATCAAGGTCGAGGCTGCCGACGAGGAGCCCGCGGACGGTGTCGCGCGGGAGGACGTTGCCATCGCGAGAACGACGGACACGGTGACGTCTACAACGGCAACAACGACGGGAGCGACGACAGCGACGACGATGACGACGGCGACCGCGTCGGCGACAACAACGGCGTCCGGCACGACGACTATAACGACGAGACGGCGACGCGGACGTCGGCAGATCGACGGGGAGGACGTCGATGGCGAGGAGGACGGCGACGAGAACGACGACGAGACGGGACGGGGCCAAAACGAGGTGGAAAAACGGCTAAAGCTCGATGTGGACGCCGACAGATCGGCGGCCAGCCCACTCAGGACGGAAAACGATCGTGCGAATCATCCGATTGCCAACGCTACCGACACGGAAGGGACCAAGGTGAATGACAATTAAATTTATCTTAAATTGCTAAAACCTTTATAGCATTAGATCTGTTCTTTATAGCTGAACTGGCTGCACTAGTCATAGTTTATCTTTTTCTTTCCAATGTGGAGAGAAAAAGATAAACTCTGAATTAGTGCCACTATTGCAGCCAATTCAGTTATAAAGAACAGACCTATTATTAGAATGAGTCATATTATATTTTTTTTTCTCCCGACTCTTGATTTTATCACTCTATTCTGTAAGAATGAGCGGACGAAAAATAACGGGGCTTCACAAATAGGGACTCGATTCTAGAGCCCAACTCGTCGCTGGCTGGCACTTTATCAGTGAGCCAAACATTACCCCTTACTAGTATATTTTCTCCGCTCCTATTAGAGATTCCTCTCTAAATCTTATAGTTCGGCCAGCCTGAACGGTCATTCGACCCGAATGATCAATACCTCCTGGTTACCTTACTTGGGACTATCCAAACCTGAGGTTGCGTTGATTGAATCCTACTTCTGAAAGTTGTAAGCCACAAATGAAAAATAATGGGGTTCCACCGGGACTCGATCTTAGGACCCAACTTGTCGCTGGCTTGCACTCTGCCAGTGAATCAAACATTACCCCTTACCAATATATTTTTTCCGTTCTAATTAGAGATTCCTCTCTAAATCTTACAATTCTCCACTTTTCCGCTTTTACGTCCCAGGAACGAACGGAGGAGATCGCGTTGGAGCGGGCACCGGTAACGCATGGCTTACTGAGGGTAAAGAAGGAGGAGGAGCTACAAGAAGTGTCGGGTTCTGGCGGCGGTTCGACGATACTGACGACGCCGGCGACCGATTCGGAAGGGACCAGGTCGGGGCTGTTATGCCGCGAGGGAAACGCAACGAGCGTCCCGGCGCCGTTTCTCCTTGGAAGACGCATGAGCCCGCCGCCGGAGGATTGGAAGCCGCTCGACAAGTGTTACTTTTGCCTCGACGGCAAGCTACCCCACGACGACCAGCCGCCCCTTGTAAGTAACTTACGACGAGTTTGCCCGGTGTGAGGTTGCGCATGGCTGAGCATCGACCTCGTCCTTGATCGCTAACTCTGTGTAGAGATTACATACTCGAAGGCGACGAGAGACAATGGAAGAATAAGAGCGAACGAATCATTTTTCCTTTGCGCAAAATTCGGGTCCGAGGATGACACCTCGTGATCCGGATCTTGCCGATAACCGGGTAACGATAACGCTAGTGTTGCTCGTTTCATCTGCCACTTACGCAATCGCGTCATTGGAATAATTTGTCATCGTTTCATACTTTTCCATACGCCTGTTGTGCCATCGCGAGCGCGACTTGAGTCTGATACCCGGTCTTCGCTGCTTTCGATTAAATCGTGCGCCGACGGCCACCCCACCAGCCTCTCTCTCTCTCTCTCTATATATATATATATATCTCTCTCTCTTTCTCTCTCTCTCTCTCTCTTTCTCTCTCACAGCTTTGATCACTTTGACGCGCCCATACAAGATTCACGAGGACTCGCGAAGGCGGCAGGCCTTTTCAAAAATGAATTCGATCAGAATTCGATCCCCACATAGCATCTTTCTCGCCGGTCTCTCTTTTCTCTCTCTCTCTTTTTTTTTTTTTTTTTTTTTTTTTTTTCCGGGTATCGGTTCCCCTGATCGGCAAATCGCGCGAGCACGGTATGACACGTTTCTCCGTGTTGTGCCCCGCAGAGTCCGCAGAGCGACAGTGGCAGCAGTTCGCGATCGGCGGAATCACCAATGTCGGTCCAGGTGGATCCGATGGCGGCGTCCGTGGTCGCCGCCGCTCTCAGCGGCACTTATCCCACCCTGCTGCCCCAATGGTGCTTACCGCCGAGGGAGGCACCCCTCGTTGGGGTGCAGACCCACCAGGACAGCGCCGCGGTGGCCGATCAACCGCTCGATCTCTCGGCCAAACCCAGAAATTCTCAGGTAAGCGCGAGATGTTCGTGCTCGTTGTTCTATCGTCTGTGTAAATGTACATTTTCTCTCTCTCTCTCTCTTTCTTTCTTTCGGCTTCGTTTCATTTTTCTATCTCATAACGCTCATTCGAATCACTCTTCGGATATCCATTGCGCGGTTTGTAAAGTGTTTGACAAAAGATCGTACAATGAGCGCGAAAACGCTTGTAAATTATCCGTTACTATTACGCATTTTTTTTTTACCGGACTTGCCATCATCTAACGCGCGACGATTGCTATTATAATACGTACACTGCTGAAAAATAGAAATTTTTTTTATAGTGTCTTATTAGTGCTTATATTAGTCGTGTTATTAAGTGACTAATGCTGACATCTCTAAATAACTTAAGCTGTATGCTTGCGTAATATTAATTATTATTCGATTATCGAAGTCTCTTGATCGTTCTTTTATATTAATATTATGATTCATTTGTTTGTGTTCAGGACAACAACATATCCCTACTAGAGCAACAGAAAATACCTCTGAGAATGCCGACAGGCATCGATCCCAAAACTATTCTCAAGTAAGTACAATGATTTTTTAGTATTTCTTAAATTGCAGAAAAAATATATAGAATAGAAAATATAGAAGAATATATAAAATTCCTTATTAATTGCCAGTGATTTATACATTGACCAACGTATATATAAATCAACTCGATGCATTTAATTTAAAATTATACATCCTATGCGTTATTCATTTGATTCGTCAAAGTGATAAATGTATAAAACCCAAACGAAGGAGATTAATCATAAAACAGTCGTAATTAAATCGCCGTGGAGATATAAAAATAAAAACTGAAATAAATGAAAATAATTCCGCTTATGCGAAAATTATAGTTTTATATACAAATTTTTTTTTTATTTGAAACCTGCAGATCTCTATAAATTTTACATCTTTTGTTAATAAATTTAATATGTTGGAAAAAATCTTGCGTTAAATAAAAGAGATGATATAGAATTAGCGTTTCTTAGAGCGCGCATCGGAATGTGAAAAGAGACGAGATTTCTCTTAAACAGTAAGACCGTACGAGTATTCAGGTTCGACGGAAGGGCGTTCTTTTCGACGGGATGTCGTTTCGGGCGTTATCGCGCGACTCACTTTACACCTCGAGGCGAGAATCGCTGATACGAATATGCATTTCGTACCGAACGGAGGAAAGGAAAGAAAAAGAGATCCGCGATCGCATTCCTCCTAGCGAGAACATTTCTCGTGATCGAGTGGCCGTTTAAGCCGGCCGGGTGTGCGCGTTATATTCCGATAAGGCGTCGATTAAAATGCTGCCGGTAAACGACTTTCGAAAAATCGCGAAACTGACAGCCAGTCGATCCGGAATGCCGTCGCAATTAGGTGCCAATCACCGTGGCCGAGCATAACCGTGATTTATCTCCCTCGTAAAGACGTCAGGCGCGACAAGCGCGAGAGGAATCGTATCGTTCTCGAATGACGCCCGTTCGCTCGAGTTCGCATTCGCGGCTTGCATTTTTGGACTTTTATACGGACAAATATACGTGGTAAGTTTGACAATCTTGATAACACGATTAAGAACTTTTATACATAGATTCTTTGGTATGCGGACTCGATCGGTTTTATATATATATATATGTATATAATCAAAGTTTCTAAAAAAATATTAAATTCTTTAATTATTGAATATTATTTTGTAATTCTTAAAATATTGAATTCTTTATTTATTTATAATTAACAGAGTTATATTTTCAATTATTTTTATAACGTGAGGTCATATATTTGCTGAGTATTATTATTAAGCGTCTTGTATTGTCATTGCGTGTATGTGTGATTCTCTGTGTGTACTATAATTGTAATAAATGACGAACAGGGTTATAGATAAAGAGCCACGGTTATCAGGATCTAAAATCGCGGTGAAGCTCAAGTTTGCTGGGTGAACTTGGTCGTGCGTTCTATCAAGCCGACCTTAATAACAGTATTGTGAACATTCGACGATTATCTTAGACATGTTAGAGAGATATGCATGTCTGGAATACGTCATATTTGATCCCTGCGATCATCTTTCACGAGTCCTTTTATCGCTCAAAATTCACAATTGAATTATAAAGACTACAATAATCTTATAAATTTTTGTCTTTTTAATTTTAATTGAATAAATAATTATAAAAATATAAGTGGTACCTCAAGATTTATATTAAATAATATCATATATATATATATTGTTAGAAAGAGTATTAATAAATAATGATTTATATTGCAAATACTTTACTAATATAAAATTTATAAGTTTTATAGAAATTTTTTTGTTACATAATGGATATAGTAATATATTTTTTTTCTTGATATAAATAGAATATTCTTTGATTAAACTGTCACAAGTAGGTGACAGTTAGTAAGTAGTGCGAGTAGGTAGGTCGCTTACTGCACGGTTCTCATTCGCAAATATTTAATATATACTACAGTATTTTAAACTGCGCGAAAAAATTTCGTTGTAATACGTTTGCGGTAAACAGCTGGTACCCTCTAAATCGTAATAATACCGACGAGTTGCTTGAACTTTTCAACCCTTTGAGCTTTAAACTGCTATAGTCTGCGGTACGTACCTCGATAAATATTTAAGCAGTACGTTTCACAGAATCGATGCACAACTCTGTTGTGGTCTCGAATGCGAAACATGAGATATCGTAAATTTCTATCTGTACATAGAGATAAATGACAGCGAAAGAAAAGGGATTTTTATACATTTTTACATCATTTTTATCATTAAAAAAAAAAAAAAAAAATTAAAAACCAAATTAATTACGACGATATTGTATTTATGCTACATCAATCTTCTTCTGTTCGATTCATGATAAAATTTAGGAAGCCCTGATAATGAACGCGTATTGGTAGCTTTCGATTTTGTTTGAAAAAATTTAAATTGTTCCAGTCTTTTACTATTAGTGTACATCCGGATTCATGAAAATATACGATCATTGACGAATGTTAATTTTTGTTTTTCTGTGCGAAAAACGAAAGCGATCGTCGATAGCTCGAATGAGTCGCGCGAGTCGAGTTTGATATCAGATCGTCGTGCTAAAGTATCGAAGGCGTACGTTGCCCCCGTGTTTTCGCTGTTTTCCCCCGCGAAACATTTTGCGCATCAAATTTTTATCATCGTCTATTATTAGTCCATCGTAATCTGCACCTCCCGACGCATCGAAGACGTGGAGAGTACCTCGTGTGTATCTCGCGGCCTCGATTACGAGGGACGTAAAGGGAGAGTGCAACTCGTAACGCGAGAAGGGGAGAAAGAACGGTGAGGCGGGTGGGGAGGAGGGGAAGCGAGGAAGAGGGACGCAAGAGACGAGAAAGATCAAAGGGGGAGAGAAAAGAAAGAGGCGAGGGAAGTTCGCGCCGACGCATGCTCGACGTAATTAACGATAAGATAGGACCGCCAGCGAAACCGCGCGGTAGTCGGGTCGAAATTAAAACCCAATTCAAATTAGATCACGGATATTTAATTCTGAATACGACGGACCTGAAGTCGTGGATTTAAGTCTATACTCAAAAATATATGGGAATTATAACCAGCTCTTATAAATATAACAAGATAATTATAAAAAATACACGTGGAGAAAATCGTCGATTTTTAAACAGTAATTAAGTGCGAACTTTATAGATTTTATTATTTAAAGAGACTCCAAATCGAATATCATAAAATTGTTAAAAGAAATGAGTGTTCATCTGTAAACGAAGGAAGATACTGGTAACTTGGAGCATCCGCTCGTAAATTGTTACGATCAACACGCAATGCGTGAATTCTATTCCTTAGGGTGAGTGCTCCGAATAAAGGAGAATGTAGGTTGGCAGTATCATTCTCGTACTTTCTCGTCAAAATATTGTATCCCTTTGTTGGAAGCTGATCCGCGTTATAACACGTTTCGTGTCTTATTGAGAGAATCTACGACATGGCGCAAAGTACGAGCCCCCGTTTAAGGCACTTTCGTATGAATAAACGCAAAGAGAAAATCCAGGGCTCGTCTTGATCCGACTCGGCATTAAACTTGTACGTACATTCTCAAACGGAGCCGCCCGATTAAGATCAAGAGCTTCCGGCTGCCTTTGAAAATATCAAAACTACGTCAACTTTTCGATGCACTCTCGGAGGAATACAATGATCTTGTTGTTTTAATTTTATTGTTACACGTGTAACTTTGGGAATATTAATAATGTAGATTTTTTTGCCTCTTCTTTTGTATTTGTCTGGCTGCACATGGACACAATGCACGCATTATATAAAAGTTTCAGATAAAGTGAAAATTATATTGCTCGTCAAAAGCTTAATACAGCTCTTTAAAAGTAAATGTATTCAAATTAAATCTATGCTGCTTGAACATGTCAAGTTTTTGTACTTCACTTTGCTGTTACAAACTAGGCGAATCTCGAGATATTTATCGTCTTCTATAAACTGGCATTATGCAATCGAATACTTGACTAGTCGATGTAACTTTATACATGTTTTTGAACGTTCACTTTTACAGTTACAGCGGAATCTTTATTTCAATTTTTTTATATATTTATTTTATATTTGTTTCACTTTTGTATCATTTTATGGAGAGTTATAATAAAATATGTTGCATTTTAAAAAACAAGAAATTAGACTTCAAATTTTTCTTTAATTTTCGGATTATTCTGTATATATGTATAAGCATTAATTAATAAATATTAATGTGTTTCAATTCGAAGATTTTCAAAATTCTTTAATTAAGGAAAGGATATGCGGATTTTTAAAATGCTATATCATTTTAAATAGATTATAAATTTTTTAGAAATTTAGGATAAAAAATGCGAGCTAGTTGACTAGATCTAAGAACGTGCCATAGCAAGTCATAAACGAAATTAGACGTACGGTTCGCGTCCGTGATACTGAAAAATAGGCAAGCCGCAATAAAACCAGACAGGAGTACTGAAGCAAAACCGGTTCGTAGAAGGCTTTGGAGAAGGTTCGCTGGCCAAAGAGGTATTGACGTCGCTGCGAAGGACAAGATTATGACTATCTGGTTCGCGATTGCGTGAGTCTTGCGATTTATGCGAGAATTTACAAAACCGAACCAGTTTAGTTAGCTCGATCGTGAAACGTTGACTTTGAATGCATAAATAATATGTCGAAGATATAGATGGTCTAACCGTCACAAAATCGTTATCGGCTAAGAATCATCCTCACGATATATTTTATAAAAACGCGTTATTACGGCATCGATATTTTTTAATCTTTTTATTCATCTTTGCTAATTCAATTTTGATATTTATTTAATCATGTTATGCACTAAAAATAATTTTTTTTTTGAATTAAATAAATTCATTTTGTTAATTTTGATTTTTTTTTACTCAAATAAATATATATTTGTTTCCAAAAATGTTTTGTTATAATAAATAAATAATTATTTGCATGTAATAAAAATTATAATTTTTAAAATACATTATTTGAAATTTTAATATAAACAAATATTTATTTGAAGGTAAAAAATTATTTATTAAAATAAAGAAAACTTGTGTTTTTGAAATAAGCAGCCAAAAAATAAAAAATTTTTTTTCAAGGTAGTAATTTAGTATAATAAAAATAAAAATCAATTTTTTTTTTATTTGCAAATAAAAGCATACTTTGTGCTTTTATTTTATATTTTACTAATTCAAATATATTTGCTGCTTGATTAAAATAACTAATTCCTTTGCAAGTATTTAAATAAATAATTTTTTTAAATAAACAAAATTTTTGGGGGATTTAGTGCATTTGTTTTCAGTGTGTATAATACAATACGCCAAGTGTCTCATGTTTTCACGAAAATCCGTCGACGATTAAATCTAAATTTCTCGCGTTTAAATAGGCGCACCGTGTCGTTTCATTTAGCGAATACCGTTTTCTTTGAAATTACGCGACAGCATTACTCGAGGAACGTTGAACCTGA
This sequence comes from Formica exsecta, assembly GCF_003651465.1. NCBI lineage: Eukaryota > Metazoa > Arthropoda > Insecta > Hymenoptera > Formicidae > Formica > Formica exsecta. The sequence goes on from NW_021853724.1 coordinate 609,922, forward strand.
GACATACACGGACGCGCCGGGTCGACCGAGTTTCCAACGACGACGACGACGACGACGACGACAACGACAACGACGACGACGTGGTGGATATCGTCGCGTAAAACCGCAGACAAGTCGACAAACAAAAATCGCAGATAAATCAACGCCGGTCGATGACTGACGTAGCGGGACCTATCCGGGAGGCCAGCGTCGGACGAAATGCACTTTTATCAGCGGCTCAGGTCGACGAACTTGAGACAGAAGGGGGGCTCACCCGGTGCATGTGCAAGCGGGGGTGGGACGGCGAGGGGGAGTTCGCGATGATTCCTTACGCCTCTCTCTAATCTTATCGGTTGCGCACTGTGACAAATTACACCATAGCCCGATATCCATCGCCTTCGTGCCACGTCGCGTTCTTTTATGCAAGTGCGAAATATTACCGGCTGCTTTTGCGCTGAAAGTTGTTACATTCTTCTCGCATGTTTAGGGCGCGAAGCGATTAGTGTGGGGTGGTTTAGCTATGAGAATCTATCGAGCAGATTTTCATTGTTGCACGCGAAAGTGGTATCAGAGAAAAGAGATTTACTGTCTTTTCTTTCCGCTATTATTAGATTAGATTTTTATTTAAATATATAAATTTTATTTACATTAATTTCTTGAGGATATCGATATGTAAAAAATGTCACGTTATTTTTTTAAAATTAGAATTTAGATTTTGTTTGACCTTTTTTATCTTCCATTTAAGTCAGCAAACAAGCGTTTTAATGAGAAAATGATGTTAGAGATATACAATGTACAATGTACAAACACTATATATTTTTATAAAAGAACAAAGATCAGCTGCTTGATACAATGCTTGACGTCATAGACTGCTTAAGAATACTTTATTACAATGAAAATATTGCTTAGCAAACATAATGTGTTTTGGGAAGTATGTAATTGCGTACCGACATGACAATTTATGATAGCAATAAAAAGAAAATTCTAGCGCGAAAACGGGTATTAAAATTATTAATATACGCGCTTGCCCTCCGGTGATGTTAGAGCGCTTGTATACGTTGTTTTAATTCTCGTCTCTCGGCGTAGATAAATCTCGTCCATATGACGTACGGTATAAATCACGATGAGCGAAATGATATTTATGTAAATGAATTACATATTTAAAGAGATGTAAATGCTCGAACATCTCTCCGACACGGTTTTCCCGGTCAAATATTATTGATTGCACATGGCAGTTCGCGAAATTGTCGAGTTAACACGTCTTCCCGCATTTGAAAAACTTAATTTACATGACTGAATGTCTTGAAGGCGAGCTTAAAGTTGCACGGATTTGTTATTCATCACCGGCGTCAAACACGTGCGGATGTCGAAACGGCCACGTGGCCGTTTAATGCGGATCGTCTATTGAATTAGTTCCAGAGAACGCACGTGAGCTTGCGAAAAGCGATGGATAGGCTGACGACTTTGTTGTACACGAGAACGGACTTGTGCGAGTATTGATCACCCCAATCGATTTTTAAATCGCGCGTATGGTCCCTTCACTATACCCACTTACGTCAATGTTGCGAGATGTTTGAAGGCAAGAATGTTATTTTCGGGATTCCTCAATTTAATAGGTTATTTTTATAGGATTTTTTGTTAGAAGAAGAATGCCGCAAACCACAATGCGCTATGATCCATAGTTTTCGAGATATCGATTTTTAAAAATCGTAATTACAGCAATACTTTTGTCACAACAATTTATGGTAATTTTCTGACACCATGTATTTTTTGTAAAACATATTTTTAACAGATTTATTTTATTATGTGTAGAAAAATCGAATGCGTAGGCGGGGAAGGGGCGGAGCACCCTCACTCCGAAAAAAAATTGGAAATAACATTCTCCCCTGTTTGAAGATTTAGTGCCAATTACGTTTTGATTAGTGTCCCGGATACTTTCGTGGCAATTTTAAATTGCATGCAAACGAAAGCTTTTATCGATATTCGATATTTTATTGCTCTTTTTAGGAAATAAGAAAAATAGCAATTTTCTAGAGTGTTTTAGAATTATTTTTGTTTCATAAAATATCGATTTGCTCCAATGATATACCTGCTTTTAATACACCGTTTATTTAAATTGATACTCTGACATTAATGTACGAAGATAAACGAGATCCATTATAATGACTGATGGATGGAAGCTGTATTTTAAAAATCGCGGATAGAACGAAGAGTGAAAATTACATAAAAATAAATTTTCCTATAATAAAAAGCAGTTGTGACATCCAACGATTTGTTTCTGGCGTCTCTTAATACTTGTATATATTAGAAACTCGACTCACCGGATTTGATTCCTATATAGCCGTCCCGAAATCATGGAGACCATATTGTAGGCAAAAAAAAACAGCATCACCTAGCCTCGATATAATGTTGATTAACTCTGTTTTAGCTCGTGTTACCGCGCGAAACCGCGAATGACCGGACCAGTTGCGGCCGCGGCGGCGGCGGCGGCGGCAGCTGCGGCAGGCGTCGGTGGTGTTCCAGTGGTGGGTGCCGGGGGTGGCAGGAGGACTTACACCGAGGAGGAACTGCAGGCCGCTCTTAGGGACATCCAGAGCGGCAAGCTCGGCACGCGGAGGGCGGCGGTGATCTACGGGATACCGCGTAGCACGCTGCGCAACAAGGTCTACAAGCTCGCGATGGAACGCGAAAGGGACGCGTCCCTGACTAGCACCCATTCACACCCTCACGAGCCCGGCGCCCCAGCCACCACCACCACCACCATCACCACCACCACCACCACCACCACTACTACTACTACTACTACAACACCAAATACGACCCAAAACGCCTCCGCGACCACTCCGCCCCCGCAAGTGGACGAGGTAGGTTTTGGGGACAGAAAACGGAGGATATAGCTAGAGATTTAGAACGAGAGGGAGAGAGAGAGAAAGGGAGAGAATAGATCAACGAGAGAGGGGAAAGAAAAGAGCGAGAATGGGCGAGATGCAGAGAGCGAAGGGTGAAAACGTTCCACCGACACGTGCCGAACTCTCCTCGTCGGTACTTTCACGCGTGTCGGGTAGAAAAGCCGAGGATGCAAATTGGCATGGACGGCGACTGGGAGGTTCTCGTGAAAGAATGATGCGACGAGACATTTTCGTCTACCGAGACGACGCGCAAGGACTCTCCATCGAGTATAGTCTTTTGTCTCCGGTAGTTTTCGTTATCGATGCCCGTTGGTCCTTATCCGGAAACGAATCAATGGCGCGAGAGAAGTGATTTCGAAATTGTTCCGTTGACTCCTACAAGTGCCTGATGGTATAACTGCGCGATTCTCCTTCACATTTTCCTTTTATTTGCATAGATATTAGAAAGCATTTTGACCTATAAATTACGAAATAGATATAAGAGTATATCGAAAGAGTAAATTTCAGACTTTTCAACTATTATATTATGAAACAGACATGCATCGCGTAATATCTGCGCGTTGATTATTACGTGATAATATGTAATATAAAAAAAAATATTAGAAAGACAGCATTTGATTAGATTTTTATCCGGAAAAGATGAAATTTATAACAATTATTTGTTTAAACTCTACAATAATAATTATAAATATTTTTGAATTAAGTTGCGTTTTTACAGAATATTTTAGTCGTAAAGGAATATTAAAAAATGGAAAAAAGATACCTAAAAATATATTAATAAATGAGAACAGAGTATATATAAAAGTTTTCAAAACATAATTTATATTATTGGAATATATATATATTGTCAGGCATTCCAGAGATCACGCACAATTTCTTTCGACTAAAACTGTTCGCAAGCGAGTAGTAATTCTCCATGATTTAAATACATGGCGAAACAGGCCGATTACCATGCAAAGAAACATGGAAGGGTGGGTGGGAAACGGAACGATGCACGAGGGAGATCTCGTTGAGGGAAAATTCGTGGATACATACCGTCCATTTGTACCTAAGTGTGGTTTTGGTTAGGAAGAACGAATGAAGCTTCCCCAAAACATACCTCTGGCACGGCGATCGTGGATCTCGCGTGGACCGAGTGTATCTCGTTATCGTGAAACGACGCCCGAAATTCGGACTCGGTCAGAGCGAACTCGGCAATTCATTGATCGTTAAATTAATCTAGAACAGCCTCATTATCGAATATTTTTGCTATAGTTTACGCTTCTGCTAAATTCCAGTCGCTTGCTAAAACGCAGAAAATTTAACTTTGACAAGGATTAATCTCGTTTCAACATTATATACAGATGACACGAATCTTATCAATACTAACTATCTTTATTTCTCTTTTTTTTAAATAAATATTGTGTGTACTTTCAAAAATACACGTACTTGCGGAGAATAAGTGAAACTTTTACAAGTCGATAGATTAAAATTTCTTTTCCAAAGATTTTTCGATTTCTCTTATATTGCGGAAAAATATCGACCTAGTCCGAAAAAATGTTGACGGCAAGTGTGCGTTTTGGTCGGTGACACTAGGAGACGCTGGAGGAAGGGGACGATGGTCTACGCGGCTCCGTATCGGTCGCCGTGGTGCTCAGTAGTGTCCAGTGTTTTTTTGCATGGGCTGTTTAACTTTTTTTATCTCACTATTTGTAGTTTAACACATGGCAACTTGGTGTCCGCGAGGTTGCAAGACTCGAGGTAAGTCTTTGGGAAGGCCGGGTTGAGACGAAAAAAGAAAAAAAAAAAAAAAAAAGAATCTGTCCGGGCTTGGTCTTTCTTTTGTCTCTAACGAGGGCCCCGCTTATGGCCCCCGGAATTCAATAATTGGTCGTGAATGTACGCTTCTGGACCTCGACACTCTGCATCCTCGATGTGCCGCGCATATAACCCTACGCCGTAGAGAGACGTCCAATCAAATAATTGTTCCGAAATAGACGGATCGCAATCCCAGTGTGAACGCGCTGCCATGCATGAAACAGTCGCGCGATCGAAGATTACGGCAGATTAAACACGGTGGCCCGATTTAATCCTCATCACCTGATAATGTCTTTTGCCTTGATTTGATAGCGATTAATTTTGCTTAACGTGTATAGGATAGGAATTGATCGCAATTAGATAATCGAAAATATCCAATGCATTAAAGTGCAAGAATCTTCGATTTATTTCAGCATAATTGTAGCAGTGTTTATCTTTAGCGATACTGATATTAGAATAAATTCTATTTATTAGAATTTAGAAGAGTAGTTTTTCGTTGGAAGAGAAAAATTGAACGAAAGCTCGAAGAGTACTATCGTATAAAATATTGTAAGATTAAATTTGTAAAATATCGCATTTTCCTAAATATTCTAATCGCATCGCACAATCTGTTAGTAGTGATAGTTGCCACTTAAAAATTATTCGTTGACCAAATTGCGCCTTAGCATGAGGCGCTATTTTACGGTACAATTTGTCGAGCCTGCAAGCACGATCTATGCACGAGAACGGTTAAAATCTCATTTTGCCTGCCTGCATTTCATGCGATCGCGTACTGCTCGTTTGTACACATACGTGGTAACCATCATAAAAGACTGTTGCTTCACTTTTAGTGCAATGCATGCGCCTTAAACGAGTCCCCCGAGCACTTGAATTCTGGCGTATCTTGTCGCAACGCACGCCGAAGATGAGTTTTCTCTTTTTCTTTTAGTCTACGCGAATTTTTCTACCTTTTCCTGTTATTGGGAGCTAGCGAGGAAAAGGTAGTCGCGATTATATAAATATATTGTATAGTGAATGATTGCCAAGAGCATCGAGAACGTTTTTCCGTAAAACATTGATCACCTCTTTGAAAAATACTGTTTACTGATTAAGCAGCTGATCCTGCATGGCGCTTGGCTGGCTATTCTACGTTCGATGGAGATGTATATATTGAGTGATTTGCGTAAAGTGACTCGATGATGCGATCTTAAAATAAGTATATTAGATAGAGAAAAATTATAGCATTATTTCCCCTGTTTTTTTATTATTTTATAGGCGAAACTTTTTCTTTTTATAAAATGAAATAACGCTAAATGATTTTCGCTAAATGTCTGGAAAAGAAGTTTTGAAGCATCATTTTCAATATTCCAGAAATGTTTTCATCTCAAAACAGTAAAAACTGGCTCGCGATTCTTTTTATATGAAACCTAATTTGCGGAACGTTCTCAAAGCCGAAAGTACCCTTTTTCGCGCGCATTACGCTTTTTTTCCCATTTTAATACTTTTTTTGAAATATGCAATGCGGTCGCTTTACGAGAAACACTTTGTATATATTTACATGGACAATTGACACTTACACACGATACAAATACACGTACATTCCAGACACACACCTCTCGACGAAGCACTCTCGAACAAGAAGTTGTCATTAATGAGCAACAAGGTTTGCCTAATGATTATCGATGATAAGAAGAGCACCGCTTCTATTCACGTCTCCGGAGACGGAGTGGAAGCTTCTACTTTTACTTTCCTCGAGAGGGCAACTTGACCGTAATCTGCAATTTAGATGCTCTTTCACGAGCAAAGAGTATACGCAGAAAAAGCTAGAAAAGATATTTTTAACAGGTGGACGACAAAGAATTATCCGGCGCGGAAGAAGAGAAGGAAGTCGAGAAGGCCCTGTTGAAGCCTCTGCTTTCGTTGGAGGATCTCGTCAGGTTCTCTGCGTTCGAAGGTACCGGTGGTGATTCCCTCAGGAACCTGTTACAACGGGGACACGAGACAGGAACTGAATGGCCGGGATTGGAACACGCCAACATTGGTCCTTACATTCAGAAGATGTTGGCTGCCGCTGTGCCATTAGGTAAAATAAAATCTTTGGTGTTCTTTTTCTTTTTGGCATTATCTGTTAAAAATTTTTCCTCGCTTTTATTTGAGAATTGCAATGTAGTTTTGATAACATATCATGATGTTATAATTATTAGCAAAAAATCCTTTTTTGCTTTTTCTAAATTTGAGATAAATCTATTCATATTAATACAATTCGGAGAAAATAAGTACGTAGAATTAACTTGTCTTATAAGATATATTATCCGGGATTTGTGTCACACATTTCCGGCAGATATTTGTTTCTTTTTATCTACTAAATGTGACCAGCCAATCTCTGCGCCAAGAGAGGAAAGCCGAAAAGTGTATTACGTCGTGATAGGACTTCCAGAATCGATAGAAGCCGGGCCTTGGTCAGTTAGTTTGCCGATAATTCCTCTGCTTTTAAAGACTGCGAATTAAATCGAGTAGCTTAAATCTCTCTGTATTTGGAATTACGACAAATAGAAAGACAAAATGTTACAGAGGCAATCATGATTTTTATTAAAATTATCATAAATTGATATTGAACTTTGTTTGCATTCTTTGCACTATTCTTACCTATTTTATCTAAAAATATCTCGAATAAAATATATGTCTCTTACTATAATACTTAAAGACGCAAGTGTTATTAGATGCAAAATAAAAAACTTGAATTAAAATTTATGAAAAACTATCATGAAGATATTAAAACGTGTTTCTTGTTGCTAACAATGTATTATGTATTAGTCAAGTATAATAATATATTTAGATATTTATTTGTCTTTATAGTGTAAACATTACAATAAACAATAAATAATATATTTTAAACTTATCAGGACTGGACACACGAGACTATCGCATACCGGAAGTGGTGAGGAAGCTGATGAGCGAAGATAAGAGGCTGAACAAGAATGTGAACGGCGATCAGTCGCAGTCGCATCATCAGCACCATCACCATCCCTTAGCTGCGCATCAGCAGACGCAGTCGCAGCAGCAGCGCGTACCCATGACGAACGACGACTTCAATCCCAACATCGAGGAGGAGGCCAGCGACAGCGCTCAGGGCAGAGCGATACTGAAGATTCCGTCCTACAAGCCCGCCAGCACGCCGGGCTGTTCCAGCAAGAACGGCGAGCCGACTTCCGCCGCGTTCGCCCAGGGTTTCGCGGCTGCCGCCTCGAGTCCGGGTCTTCTGGAGCGAGCTAGCCCAGCCTTCTCCGGCACCAGTAGCCCCACGAATTCGCTGGTGGGCAAAGCGGTGGCCGTCAACTTCCGCGACGTCATCGCCAAGAGCATCAGTGTTAAATTTCAGGAAGGCCAAACACCCGGCGCGGCCGGTATGCCGGGTTGCCAATCGGCCGGCGTCGTTCCGTCGCAGCAGGCCATGATGACGGACCCGAACCCGTTCAAGAGGGGTCGTTACACGCCCCCGCAACCGCCGCAGCAACAGCAGCAGCAACAGCCGTCGTCGCAGCAACAGCAGCAGGCCAAGCAGCAGTCGCAAGACGCGAACAAGTCGAAGCAGGGCACCGGAGGCAAGGGTACCAGACCGAAACGCGGCAAGTACAGGAACTACGATAGGGATAGTCTCGTCGAGGCGGTACGCGCGGTACAGCGCGGTGAGATGAGCGTGCATCGTGCTGGCAGCTTTTACGGAGTTCCGCACTCCACCCTTGAGTACAAAGTCAAGGAGCGGCATCTCATGAGGCCGCGAAAGAGGTAAGCCTTTTCCTTTTTTTTCTCTCTTTCATGAACAATGCAATATTTATGTGATAAATGTAGGATAAACGTGATATTTTGATAGGGAGTATCTCGCATTTAATGGGATATATATATATATATATATATATATATATATATACATATTTAATCATGGATTGTTAATTATTATAAAGAATTATAAGCACTGTTATTAAGAGTTAAGAGCTATATCGCGAGCTTTTACTTTTCTCGCAGGGACCAGAAGCAACCAGACGACAAATCGAAGGAGACCGCGACGACGGCAGCGGCAGCGGCGGCCGCGGTGATGCGGCCAGGCGCTGCCGGCGTCGACAAGAAACCGCAGTTGAAACCGCAGCAGAAGCCGTTTACGCCGCCGGGTGGCATACCCGGTCCGAACGGATTGAAAATGCCTCCGTTCATGGAGGGCATGCCTCCTCACTTGCCGTTCGCGGCCTTCAACTTCTGGAACCCGGGACCCTTCATGCCCTCGCCCTTTATGGGTGGCGGACCGAACGTGCCGATCCTGCCGGAACAATACTTTGCGGCATCGCAGAGAATACGCGGGCTGCAGGAACAACAACGAAACGCGGCGATGGTACAACAACAGCACCAGCAACGAGACCGTGACGGCGGTGTTGGCGTATCCGGAACGCCAGACGCAGCTGGAACCTCGAATTCTCGAAGCGCGTCGATGGCGAAGGCGCCGCGCGACGTGGTAGAAAGTATCTATGACGGGTCTGGGGCGAACGGCAGTTTCTTGGACAATCTGATCAGGTCGAGCCTCGAGACAGGCATACCACCAAGGGACCAGCGTACGATGGCGGAAGTGAGGAACCAGCAGCAGCAATCGTCGTCGCAAGCGCAACATCCGGAGACGATGAGTAGTAAGACGTTGATCGATCAGCTTTGCAGAAATTCGAGAAGAACTCCGCTGCCTCGGATAGCGCAAGATAGCAGTGAGGATGAGAGTTATCGAGGACCAGCGGGCAGGATAGTGCCGGAAAGGCCTGAGCGTGTGCCTACGGTTGATCTCAGCCCATCACCATCGGAGAGGGGTCGTACGGAGGACGGCAGCGATCGGCTCACGTCACCACCGACGCCTCTGTCGATTTCTCGAGCAGGTAGCAGGGACGAGGATAGCACCCGTGACTCGAGGATCGATCGCAGCAGCAGAGAGCGCGAAGTTCATAACGGCGGCCAGGAGGATCGCGATAGGAAGCAGCCTTTGAGCCTGCAACAGCAGCAGCAACCACAGCTGAACCATTACCCGGACTTACACAACCTCTACGCCGTATCAACTGACAAAAAAAGTGCCTGTGATAGTAAGCTTATAGTAGATCATTCGAGCCAGAAGACTCAGCCGCAGCAACAACAAAAGGAATACGCTGCCGTGAGCGGGCTGGTCGTGCAACTGCAGAGGGGCTACAACACCGCGAGCAACAGATCCGGCGAGTCGACTAACAGCCAACAGCCGGCGGCGGAGCAACGTGGCCCCGCGCTCAGCATGGAGGACTCCGTAGAGCAGTAGACGAAAGTCAGTATCAGTTATCAGTAAAGTATACAGTTATGAGTACAGTAAAAAACAAAAGGAAACAAAGATCCGTATATACAGTAAGCCCACATTCCCATCCAGATCTCTTCGCCATCTTTCACACGCACCGGACCCGTGCGCCTTCTCTCGTTGTTGCGCGCCGCGAACGAGGCTTCCCTTCGCGCTCGATCAGGAAAACTGGGAAAACTTTTCACGCCGAATTCGAATTTTCGCAATCATGATGCGGCGCATTTGTGAGCAACATGGAGACGAAGGGAATCCTTGGATACGTCGGCAACGCGATGATACTCCGACTATCCCATACACTCTCCTGCTCTCTCCCATGACCTCTTCGTTCCAATCGAAAAAAAAACCCTCGAACGTTGCGAGGCAAGTCTAGCGCAGAAAGGGGAGAACAAAAATGGCAATGCGTGTAACGCTAGCACAACCACAATCCCTGTAGATCCATTGCGATTCCGCCAGTTAACCCGCCGTACGAACCCGCGTCCAGCTGGCCGCGGCCCGGCTGTTCTGGCATCAGGCGCGCGTGTAGGAAAAGATCCTTTCAACTATAGGTGAAAGCACAGATTTTGGACCGGAGTATCACAGAACGAAACGAAAAAAAGGACACGCGCGTGATATATATATTCATGTACTCGAGTACTCGCGCACGGGAACACGCTTCAGCAGATGCACTGACCCATTCTACAAACGCGTTTCTACAAGCCGGACATTCCACCAAACATTTCTCTCTCAAACGTATCGATACACACAACACACAACAGTGACATACACAAAACGAGTACACACATACGCGAGTATACAAAAATGGGGAACATAACGAGATACTTAGGCGTTGCGCGCATACATGCGTCGTAGCCGAGATTTTGTCACCGTCTCTGTATCAAGAGTTAGTGGCGAATTCGAATCTAAAGCCGATCTGAAGCCTATTTTTACTTTAGACTTTAGCGAAAACTCAAAGAGAATCGGTGCATCCGAGTCCCTTTGGTCCCATGATCAGAATTTATCATAAAGAAGAGGCTCGTCGCGATGTACGTGCTAAACGCGAAAGCGTTAGTCGTTCGATGATTATTATTACGATTATTAATTACCGCTACCACTACCAATCAGTGGACGATGACGATAGGTCAAACGATGGAACAAAAATGCCGACGCGACAACATATTTTTTCCTCTCTATGAGTGTAAAACTATCTAATGCAAAAGGGAAAAAAAGAAACTTATTACTTAACTATTAACACTACTTAACTCATAAGAAGCGACATAATTATATAAGGAATAATATATTATATATACATATATTTTTGGTCATTACACGAGAACGTGTGCGAAGCGAGAACAAGCCAAGGCTTTTGTTGGCGCGCGTAGGTGACGTTTTTTCCATGAGAGGCGACAATATTTCTATAATCTCGGTTGTTTCGAGGCCGGCGTTTGACGCGAACGCGTCCCACATTTCGGGCATGTTATAAATACGGCGAAATGCACAGAAAATGCCGGAAAGCGATCTTCGTTGTTGAACATTGCCCACAAGTTCGAACGACACGTTCAAAAATCGAATCCTCTTGCCTCGAATCCTTTTATCTACGAAGGATTTACAAATGGACTTTTTAATATTCTTTAAATAAATGTAAAAGAGATTTAAAATTTTTGTCATTTATTACATAACAAGTCTTATTTATAAAGATCTTGAAAGTAGCCTTGAAATCATGTTAAACAAAATATTTTTTTTTATCGAATTAATTTCTATTTGGCCTTAATCTCTTCTAGTGTTTTTTTTTATCTTGCAGACTTTAACGATGACAAGCTTCTGTCTCTTTTTCCAAGCAATTACGGCCACGAAGATCGCGATCTTTCGAATTGAAAGAATTGTCCAAATCCAGGCAAAAAATGGAAAGATGCAAACGCGAAATTGGAACGTAGGATAAAGAAAAAGGAGATTAAAAAGAAAAGAAAGGGAACGCGTGCGCGCGCGCCCGCTCTCGATTCGATTTCTCCGATACTGAAAAGATGTTTTTCTTAAGCACGAGACGCCCACTTTTTGATACAAATACAAATTTTCTACCGCGTAGAGGGAAAGAGAGAAAGAGAGAGAG
>NW_021853724.1:622053-629070 GCF_003651465.1 Formica exsecta
AGAGAAAGAGAGAGAGAGAGAGAGAGAGAGAGGAACAGAGTTGCTGCAGTTGCAGCAACGCGAGCGGAGACGGCGTTGTATCGTTTCTTCGTGAGGGAAAACTCAATTGTGAAACCTAGGAATGTTTTAATATCTGGCTTTTTTTTCCTCATCGACTCCCGCGAACGACATATTCATTGGGCAACCAGCAGACTTTTATCGTGACGCGTCGGGACGGATTTTGGGAGGAACACTTTGAAGTAGCGCGTCTCGATCGTCCATCGCCGGTTTGAAATAACGACGATACGATTATCGAACGAATGACGAATTGACGTTTCGAGCGGCCACACGTCTCTCTCATTTGGTTTTTCTGCGGATTCGCGCGATCGTGCACGTCCAATTACGTTGGCGATTGTGATACGGAAAGCAGCATACTCGACAGATACGGTAAATTTTCAAGATCAATGAAAATTTGGAGTCTCAAGAAGAGTCTGTGAATTTTTATTGCGTGTAATAATTGATAGTTGCGACGAGGAATAACTTGTACAAATGTCGATACGATGATTCAGTCAAAATTGACGAATTTTGTCTGACGTGAAATTAAGATAATAATTTGATTAGGATAGAGACACATGTATCTAATTCAGATTTGAAAATTTTTCCTATTCCAACTATGTATATATGTTGAAGATAATTATTATGTGAAATTTATAGAGATAACGATATTTTGAATTTGCATATATTTCTTGGGATATAATCTTCAAATTAAAGGTAAAAAGTTGAAATTTTTGTATTTCTCTGATAAGTCGGTGAGATGTGCACGATCATGGAGGTATCTCGTTCGTATCTCTCACAATCAGTTAAAATTGCGTTTCGCGAATAGACGATCCGCGGATAGAATCACTATAAAAGGACGATTTCGTCACTTTGTTAATATGGCAGGCAGGCCGTTGGACCAAAACGAAATCGACGAAGACGAAAAGCCGGAACAGAATGGATCGGAGGCCAGTCAAACGCGAGAAAACGGCGACAAAAATATATAAATAAAACGGTGCTGTAGTGCGGGCCAGGATTTCCTATTTTTTCTCGCATAGTCGAGGCGTAGACGAGGCGAAAACGACGCGAACAAATATAAGAAGAAAAGAGAAAGATAATATAGAGCAGCAGAGCGCGCAAGAAATGAAAAAGGATGATCCACACGCACTCATCTCATGACTCTCTTTAAAAGTAACGACTGAAAGACTCTAGGCTGTACATAAAGTATAAGGCATGTATGTTCGGTGTTTTAAAAATGCAAAAATTCCTTATTAACGCAAAAAAAATTATACCTACGAAAAAAGTAAACCATATTAAGCAAGGCTACTCTCTCGGTGTTTTTTGGAACTAAACTTAAAATTTACCCTATTTAAAGCAAAAAAACCATGAATAATGTAACTTTAAAGAAAGCGCGCGTAAACGCGAAAACAAGTTATAATGAGTGTAAACGTTAAGGTCTCCTTAGGATTAAAGAAAAAAAAAAACACAAGCTGAACAGCAACAAAGCGAGATGCAAGCTAATTATGATTGTGTGTAAACGTAAATTTAAACCTTCCCCTCTTCGCCCCGTGTCCGTTAGATCACTTTTTAACTGTCCACCGACCCCTCCCCCTCCTCCCTCACCGCCCTTTTCTCCCCTTCACTTCACACACTCGCACACAAGAGACACACTTTCGACAAAGTATATAAATCACTCGGTGTGTGATTTGAGCTACTCGATGCCTCGAAGTCTTTTTCCAAACATTCACCAGGCGTTATTATGCGAAAAGGAGGGAAATATGTTTATACACTTGTTCCGCGACCACTAATTCACTCATCCCCCTCGACACCCTCTTCCACCCCCCCCCCCTCCTCCCATACCCGCGAACTCGCATCATCGACACACCCAGAAACTTAAGCCCCGATATCCTTTATCGAAAGATTTATCGTTAGATGTGAAAAAAAATGATATTTATCGTGCGGATGATAGTAAAATACGTGCGTAAACTATGATTGTCGTTAATTCAATTTACGGTTACGATGTTTCGTCGCGACGTTTGGTGCGGTCTATAATCGGCGGATCTCAAATCTCCACGATCCATCTAGTGCAACACGGTACCGTCTTTCGTCTTCTTTCTTTTTTTTTATTTTATTTTTCACGAGAGGACAAGTGATACACCTACGAAAAAAGTAAACCATATTAAGCAAGGCTACTCTCTCGGTGTTTTTTGGAACTAAACTTAAAATTTACCCTATTTAAAGCAAAAAAACCATGAATAATGTAACTTTAAAGAAAGCGCGCGTAAACGCGAAAACAAGTTATAATGAGTGTAAACGTTAAGGTCTCCTTAGGATTAAAGAAAAAAAAAAACACAAGCTGAACAGCAACAAAGCGAGATGCAAGCTAATTATGATTGTGTGTAAACGTAAATTTAAACCTTCCCCTCTTCGCCCCGTGTCCGTTAGATCACTTTTTAACTGTCCACCGACCCCTCCCCCTCCTCCCTCACCGCCCTTTTCTCCCCTTCACTTCACACACTCGCACACAAGAGACACACTTTCGACAAAGTATATAAATCACTCGGTGTGTGATTTGAGCTACTCGATGCCTCGAAGTCTTTTTCCAAACATTCACCAGGCGTTATTATGCGAAAAGGAGGGAAATATGTTTATACACTTGTTCCGCGACCACTAATTCACTCATCCCCCTCGACACCCTCTTCCACCCCCCCCCCCCCCCCCCATACCCGCGAACTCGCATCATCGACACACCCAGAAACTTAAGCCCCGATATCCTTTATCGAAAGATTTATCGTTAGATGTGAAAAAAAATGATATTTATCGTGCGGATGATAGTAAAATACGTGCGTAAACTATGATTGTCGTTAATTCAATTTACGGTTACGATGTTTCGTCGCGACGTTTGGTGCGGTCTATAATCGGCGGATCTCAAATCTCCACGATCCATCTAGTGCAACACGGTACCGTCTTTCGTCTTCTTTCTTTTTTTTTATTTTTTTTTTCACGAGAGGACAAGTGATACACACCTGGACGGGGGAATTATCCGCATCCGGCGTCGTCGAAAATAATTCGCGGTTGCCACGGATACCTGTCTTCTTCGTGCATCGTATTATTCGTAATTGGATCAAATTCTCTTGCAGGCAAAGCTCAGTCGACGATCAAATTGTCGTTGGTTTCCTTTCTATAGGATACGTTGTCCAATTGATACCTGCAGTTTCGCGTACACATTCGAGGAAAATCCGTCGGAAAAGAAATTGCTTGAACGATTAAAGTAACTTCTTTTTTTTTTTTATAGAGACGGTTGATTATATTTGTATAAGAGATTCGATATTTACGCTGATATTTTGAAATAAATAGAATGATAAAAATTTGAAATTGATGGGTAATCAATTAACCTTGATCGCAACCAAGGAAACTCCGATGTTTTCGACGACGCAAAGTTCAACCGCACAACTTAGGATGGGATCGCGACAGTTAGTATCGACGCGTAATTAACGAGACGCCCGCGTAATGATCTCCCAGCGATACATGTCTGTCGTGGCGGTTTAAATTATCGTCACTTATGGACACGTATACATGCACCACTTGTTTCTCTCGTGACAAGACGGAAAATTCTTACATTGACGCGAGATACTTGGGGAAACATTTCGCGCGACTTCAAAATTGTCGATCGCTATCAGCCCATTTTTCTGACGACCTTCTTCTAAGATCTATGGAGGAATTTCCGTTTTAGAAATTTGCAACTGTATACGCGATCGTCGGGAGAGAGAGAGAAATGAGAGAACTCGAGGCTAGGCAAGTACCGTTGTAGACGCGATTGTTGAAGCACTGTCGATTTTTTCGTTCGTTTCTTTTACGGGAGGGACGGCGGGACGAGACGGCACGACGAAAGCTTCCCCCTCAAGTCAAAATTGTATTATTGTTTTCCGTTATCGAAAGATTAAGATCAGTATTTCTTTTTTGCGCGCGCATCGCATGACGACAATCTTCGTTCAAAGACAATTGGCGGGAAAAATCTCTGATGCTTTTTTTTTTTATATTGTTATCTTTAAAATACGTAGTTACTCTGAGGAAAATACAAAGATCCGAAAGAAACGCGAGAGACATCTAAAAGACATCCGGAAAATTAGGATCTCTTTAGACTTAGTCTCTCGGCTCTGTCCTTTGGATATTTGTGTTGCCTCAGATGTGTCTTCCCCGTCTTCGAAAGGCGCGATGATTATCGTACTGCGACATGCGATAGAGGAAAACGCATTCGCAAAAGAGTTTTTTCACAAAATGTTGTTTTTCGTGATTAAGGAATTCAGAAGAATTCTTTAGTCCATTGGTCCGTTCGCGTCTTGTGCACATCCTGTCGTCCCTCCCTTCGTCGCGGGCGATACGCTAAACAATCCGGCGAGTGACGGATTGGTCGAATATACGGGGAGAAACAGAAAAATCTTTAAGAATTAAAAGATGATATATTATATTAAAATATCTGTGATGTAAAAAGTAACAAAATTTTGATGTATATTTTTCACAAATTATCGTAACCAGCTAGTGTATATGTAATAAGATTACAGATATATTATATATATAATATACATATGTACATACATATATATTATATATATATTATATATATACATATATATATATATATATATATATATATATATGAAAAAGAAGAAAGACTATTGTAATTACGGTGTGCGAAGACAAAGTAAGGCAAGACGAGTGAGGAAAGACAAACCGAGAGCTGATGGGACAAAACGAGCAAGTAAGGGACAGAGAGAGCGAGAGAGAGAGAGAGAGAGAGAGAGAGAGAGAGAAAGATATAGATAGATAGATAGAAAGAAAGGGATACGGAAGGAGCGTGATTGCGAAATTACGTTGATCCACACCGGTGGTTAGACGGGACCAAGATGGCGGGCATCGCTCGGAAAGTCGGGTCCAAAGATTCCCGTTTTTTGCCTTATCTTCGTTTCTCTTACGTTCTCGCGCGCGTGGTTCTTTCCACTTTTACATCGGGACTCGATTGGAAGACAACAGAGGGATCCTCGCTCGTCCTCTCTCCGTTCTCGCGAGAGGAGGGAGGGGACAGCGAGGGCCAAGGAGGAAGGGCGAGAACCCCGAATTTTCCGCGGACCCCTTTTCAAATCCTCCGACGATCCTCTTTATTTCGAAACGCGCGTTCTCATCTCGTTTCATAACGGAATGGATTTTTCGGATGCGATTCGAATGATGGAAAACTGGAAGATTTGGTCCGATTGGCCCTGAAACGGCTCAATATCAGCTACCTCACAATATTGTCACGTTTGGTATGGTACGAACGAGAAACGTTTGTGTGTCATGTACGTGGATATAGAGAAAACGATTCTTATAACTTGATAATATTTTCCTGGAGAAACCAAGTTTTATTAAAAAAATTTTTATGGAATAATAAAAATTTTTTACATTTATTTAATTGCCTACATTAATTTATCTAAAAGGACAAAGAGTAAAAAAAAAAAGTTATATAAATGTTTGAAAATTTTTTAATTGCTTTTAAATTAAATATAAGTTTAAATAAAATTTTGTAGTATATACGATAAAATAGAGATTTCTGAATTGTAAAATTAAAATTGTTTAGTCTGGAAAAATATACAATACATTAAGCTCTCGATTTTCGATATAAATATTCTTTCATTTACTTTCGAGTTATTTCCGCGTTACTTTTATCTTTCTTTTTCGTTGATATCGCGAAAAGAAGCTTCCACGGACACACGGACGTCAGCAGGACGAGGTCGTGTGAAAATGGTCTAAACAGTTCCAAATTGTGCCTAAGTTATGAGAGATTACGTTTTTACGACTTGCAGTAGCACGAACGAAAAATAGATGGGAGTATCTCGTAGCAGCAAACAGATTCAGTTCGAGCGCGCTTGATCTGGACGACAACGGCGAACGCGATAGAGACAAAAGCGATATATAGAGTTTCTTATTAAAGTAAATTAAACAAGGGTGTAATATTATCTACAACATACGTTCCAGGGCCGTCCGGCCGCCATCTTGCGTTCAACGTTATGTTCCGTTTTTTCGAATAAGTGCAATTAGGTACACGAACACGTACGCACACACAACATACATTGACAGACACGTAATCATGCTTCAACATACCCACGAACACGCGCGGGA
Organism: Formica exsecta; assembly: GCF_003651465.1. Taxonomy (NCBI): domain Eukaryota; kingdom Metazoa; phylum Arthropoda; class Insecta; order Hymenoptera; family Formicidae; genus Formica; species Formica exsecta. The sequence continues at coordinate 628,222 of NW_021853724.1, forward strand.
TCGCACACATACACACACACACACACACACACATATATACATCAAAAATACACGCGAGACACGTCGAGGAAAAATGGAGTAAAACGAACTGTTACACGCTAAGTTACCGTTTTTTAAATTCTATTTTCAATTCACGCATTCTCGAATGTTGGGATTTTCGTGATCAACGAAGAGCTGGCCTGTCGTTCATATAGGGGTACACACGCATGCACACATATACATACACATACACGAGACACGTGTACACACTCAAGCGACCGACGTCGATTCGACGAAGAGAAAGGGCAAAATGTCATCGCGTTACGCGCGGATCTTCCCCCAAAATTTTTCGGCAAAACATGCTGACATTTTTTTATATTTGACTGTTTATCATATGTTTATACAAGTACCATCAGTCACTGTGGAGTTGATTTAAAATTGATAAAAATTCGTTATATTTTGATCATTCTACACATTAGTACTCTTTGTTATATTGTTAAGCCATTTACTTTTGTTCTGGAAAATGTTGATTGTAGAATGAACCAGATAGGAGTAAAAATATCAGTTTCATAGAATTATTATTAGGTATAAAGTTAAAAATATGAAATAATATAATTTAAATTATACTTTTTATTAAAACGATAGTATACAATTATTGCTTATCTCTGAAATAAATCTGTCACTCAAATAAATTTGGAAATTTAAAATACTACATCTTCTTGAAAGAAAAGAGCAGGAAAAATGCATGAAAATTCAAAGAATTTTTCAATTATTCAAGTTTATAATTTAATAATGATTAATGATTACACTAATATTTTTTATTTTATTGTATATAGTAGAAAACAGTTTATATATTTCTTATATTTTATA
>NW_021853724.1:629209-651577 GCF_003651465.1 Formica exsecta
TTTATAAAATATTAAAATTTTATATAAAATGCATGCAGGATTATCGCGACGATGTTTTGTGATATGTCAATAAAAAGAAATTAGAAAATAATTAAAAACAGGAAGGAGGGTGGTGAGAAAGGAAGATCCGCGCGTTCGCGAGCCGGCAAATCCGCGCGAATGCGCCTGAACCAATGTAGCAAATCAGGAGAGAGGTCTCCTCCGTCGTCGGTCGAGAACTCGGTACCTTCCTGATCGGGAAAAGCTTTAATAAGCTCGTAATCCGTAGGCTGTAGTCATGCAATGACTCTAAAAAAAAAAAGAGCTCCGCGATTGAGCGACATCGTATACGTTGATCGACCGCACGAGCGGGGACCGTAAAATAATTGCAAAAAGAAAAAAAGAAAAAAAAACAGAGTACCGACCGAATTGTGTTCAACTGGGCGATTCGCCGCCGTCGTCTCGACGTCGGGAACGGCGAACATGTAGATAGGGTAGATAGATATACGACGAATAAAAGTCGGAAGATTTGAGTGCGAGAATGGCAACATGGGGAGAACTGGTGCCCAGATCTCGTCTCCGAAGGGTCGCGAAGATGGCGAGAGACGGCTCTTTTCGTATTGCGACTGTTGTGGGTGTATCCTCGAGCTCGATTCGCGACAGTTGAAAATGAACGAGCTCTCCGCGAGATTGTGCATTTTCGCCTTTTCCCATTTTGCTTCTGTACTCGTTCTTGGAGCGTGACAATTAGAATTCGTTCCACTCCGCATTTTTAATCGGGTAAAATGAATATAAATTACTCCATGTGTTTGTGTATGTGTATTTCCTCGAATCGCAAAAGCAAAATATCACGAAATAGCGGATTGATAAATTTTCGCGCGGTAATTGAATTGTGTATTGATTAATCGTAACGGCTTGTTCTTTAATTTGCGTGCTGAATATAATCAATCATAGAAATGAAACAGGTTACACGTTATCGACGTGATATCACATATAATATTTTGTCTCCAACAATCGACGTATATTATTTTATTAAGATTATACGTAAGGAAATTATCATTTTTATATTATCGCTCTCGTGATTCTTTAATCCTTGGTGTCAACATTATTATGCCAATTAAATTAATCGATTCGTTAATATTTCCAAATCTTAATCCGCAAAAAAGCTTTTATTTTCAATTTATTTTTAGATAAATTAAATACTGTTTTAATTATCGATTTAAAATTGCCACGAAAGGGAAATTCGTGACTGCATCCTCGACAGTCGCAGATCTCATCCTCGCCGAGAGACCTGATCGGAGACGATCATTTCCGGCACCGACTCAGCCTAGACTCTTCGACTAGTAGCGATTAGATAAATGGCGCTGGTACTACGTAGCTAGCACCGATGGTACTCGTAGTTTGGCGCTTTAGTTGTTTATATATATATATATCATGTTCTTTTCTATATATATTATCACTACCGTGTCAGATCTGGCTTGGCTGCGAGAATCGCTAAGACTGCGATAAGGTGAGCCGCGCTCGAGACAACGAGTGCCGATACCGTCAAAGGAGCAAGTTTTTTAATCATCTTGAATATTTGCAAACAATTTGCATGAGATTATTCGCTCAAATATTTCTATCTCCTTTTTGTATACTACACGATTTCACATGAAATCGATAGGGATTCGGGAACACAAATGTCTAAAAGACATCATTGAAACGTCATAATTTTTAGACGATTTTTAAGTGTTGTTTGAGTTATTTGAAAAATAACACGAGGAGAAGCAAGAGAAAATTAACAAAATCGCGTTACATATAAAGCTCGATCGTCGGTACTCTAATCATCTAATCAAACGTCAGTACCAAAACGTCACACACCTGAATACGCCGGAACTTCAAAGTACGACCAACTAATTTGCGGACCAAGTACGCTGAATCGCCGGTAACAAATCAATCAAAAAGACATACACGCATGTACCCTGAGAGAAAATAAAAAATATTTTTTCGTCTCGCGCGTGGCTCTCGTCGTTCGGTCTTGGCGAGGACGATCTCGAAGGGCAGCCAGGTCGGATCTCCTCTATGGGCAACAATGGTTTTAATGTTTAATTGAAGAAAAACAAAGTTAAAAAGACTCTGTAATCTTGAGGGAAAGGATCCTCGGAAAATCCCCCGAGCCCCTTCCTCCGCACCACCCTGACAACAGGATTGATCCTTCCACCCCGCCGACGAAAACCACCACCCTACGCTCTTATTATACAGCTTTTATGCACAGCTAACTTCTGTCCCCCACCGGCCGCATTCGCATACTCGGCGAAACAGCATATCAGAAATAAAAAGTACACGCAGTCTGCTCTCTAACATTACAGCTACAACAACATTGCAGCCTCCCGATACCAGTCGTCTCCTTACAGTAATTCGACGGGGCCGCCGAGACGGGATCGAGAGATTGTTGCGTTCGTGATAGACGCCAAAATCGCTCTAGATACGCGCGACGATTAGCATGACCAATCGACAACGGAGCATATCACACGAGGAACCGATCCAGTTGACGGGACGCGGAATCTTTCACGAAATCGGGAAACTCAACGGGAGATTCAATGGATCTCGAAATCGCGCGCGACTAATTGCCTCGTTGCAATTGATTGATTTCTTTTCGAGCGTCCCTCGACGCGGATTCGGAGTCCTTGAAACGGGTCCAATCGGTAGATTAGAGATCGGAAGCGCGACAGTTTGACAGATCTCGTCGCCGCAATCGTCGATCCTGGATCGGACGAGCGTACCCGTCCGGCACGCGCACCGGGCTGCATACTCGCCCGGTGCCCAGCGATCAAAGCAAAAAGAAAACAAAAAGAAAACCGGCAATAACACATACACACTATACAGGCAACAATAGACATTTCACTCAGCATGGGCATGAAGCGATCGCGTGGTGACCGCGGCCACGATCGCTCGCGGCACTCGCAACGATCGCCGTGCGACGGAGCAAAGAAAAATAAAAAAGAAATATAAGCAGGTGTATACAGATTACTAAAACTCTCTACGTCACATATACATATTATCCAGCAGTGATTTACGCTAATGCAGATGCCACGCAGAGCAATGCAAAAAAATAAAAAAATAAATAAAAAAATTAAAAAAAAAACAAGGATCGCCTCGGCCTCGAGTCACGATTGACCCGGATCGAATCGACAGCTAGGACCGCGCGATCGGGATAGGGAACGATTTTACGCGATCGATAAGGGTAATACTACGATGAAAAGACGACGAATCGTCCCTCCTGTCGATCGAACAGGCGCGATCGCCGATCGTCGATCGCGATGTCACGGGGTCGCGGGCGAGGTATCCCGCAAATCAAAACCCGCAGTCAGTGCAGAATATAATAAACGATAAGTGCAGAGGAAACAAACTACTATAGTATATAAAACACAGAAAGGTATATTATATATATAAAATATATTAATTATTATTATTATATGATTCTTATATGATTATTATTATTATTAAAGGAATACATAAAACAATATTATTAATAACACCGAAAAAAAATACTATATTACTACTCTATTATTAATTATTATGATTCTTATTATAAATTTAATGAAGACAAAATAACATTCCAACCGTCAATGTGCCACACGACTTTTTATATGCTCTTAAGGAAAACTAAAAATGATGCTAACGCGCGAAGAGTTATAGGGGTACGCGAGATTAAACAAGTACCGAGATGATCGTCATAAAGCAGCGTGGACAAGCGAACTTGAAGTGAACAATTGTTCGCGTAACAATTGACAGGGCTCCGCGTTAAGAAAGGCTCGTGGGAAAAATGAAGCAGGGCTAACTTTAACGGGCGCCCCCCCCCCTCCCACCCTCTCCCTTTGTGTAATTTTTTTTTATATTGGTAAAAGCTCGTTGCTTATTTCGCAGTTAGGAATCTTTCATTGAAAGTTCTTTTTTTACATTAAGTAATTATTGTGTTCAGGTAATACAATAATTACTTGCTGATCGTCGGATTTAAGTAGGATCTTTACACGACATCTATTTCCGATTCGTCTCTATCGTGCCACCAGCTTCTTCTTTCACATATATCGTAAAGAGATTTTCCGATTTGATTTATACCTCTCGCGGACGGATTACAAGAGCAATCGAGAACTATCGTTTATAAGGTAATTAAAAAAAATTTTTGATATCCTCGAGACAAAGTTCGGGAACAATTTAAAGATGATGCACATCACGAGATTCAGCATGATGTAAAATTGAGAAATTTTGGTTTAGACCTTGGGGTTATGAAATTATATCTGGTGATTTGATTCATCCACGATTGAAATACTTGCCGCTTATTGAGTGTCAGACAGAAGAATCAACCAAACAAATGACGCAAAAACGTTTGTCATTAAATTATAATGAGAGAAGCTTTGGGGGCCAGAAGTATTCTTGAATTAAGGACAAAAAAAAGATTCTTATTGAACGAGTATTTTTACCTTGTCATAGTAGGTTTATAATTTATAGGATTCGGGAACGATTGGATTATACTTGGAGGAAAACTTGATGTTGCGTGCTTTATTCAGAATTTTCTTTGCTTTTCATTCGCAGTTTTATTCCATATTTCATGCATTGTAAGCTCGTGAGAGCGTAAACGCGGTAAGAGCCATGCGATTTAACACGGGGCTACCGCATGCGATAAATGATACGAAACAAGACAGAAAACCTTCTGTAAAACGGAATACGTTGCATAAAGGAGCCAGTGTAAATATCTCGAGGAGATCATTCGAAGACAACGAACGTTCTCGATTTCTCTCGCAAATGAGAGGAGGGTACCCCATGTTTCCCCGCGATTGATTTTGTCGGCCGATCAGCGACAAATCCGGGACAAGCATACGTAAGAGTGATTACGACGATTGTCGTTGGGATTGAATGATTAAATAGACGTAGGCGTAAAAGCATATTTACATAACTAGTTCATTGATTACGTGCGTTAATTGATGTAACGTGCGCGATAGCTGTGGGCAAGTGATTATTATTATTATTATTATTATTATATTATTATTATGTGATTATTGTTTTAAAGGTGAGTGTAAGAGATTGATACGTGAATGGGTGAGTTTGAAAGTGCACGCACGCATGAGTATAGATGTTGAGCGAAACTATCGAAATACGTACATATGCATGAGACACGCGTAGATACGGATACGCGTATACATAGTGAACATAAAAGTGACACGTTATTCATTTATAGTGCTACTGCCTAGACGTAAAATATTCCATACAAACAACCTCTAAAGGATCTATATATATAAATATACAAAAAATATATGAATTGTATATAAGGTGTTCCAGGTCAGGTCAATGAAACTTCAGGGTTTTATAGGAAATTAAATTTGGAACAAAAAAGTTCCTTTAAACATAGGTCTGGAAACGCTTCGTTTAAAAATTATAGCTAATAAACTGTAAGTAATTAGTTATGATCAAAATTTAATAAGAACATTTTTATGTTTGCATTTGCAATGTTTGCACCATGAATGTAGTGTTTACACGAAGACCATCGAAAGGTGATTCTTTCAAGCTTCTGCTTTCTTCGTTGTTTTGAGCTTATTTTCTTTTGAACGTCTTATCAGAATTAAATGAAATTGGTGTAATTTAGTTTGTTATTTAATTACCCATCAGATTTATTCCGTTACTTTTTTCAAATGATTGAAGGGTTTTGAAGTTATTTTTAAAAATCATCAAAAAACGTGATTCTTCGAAGTTTATTAGCTATAACTATTTAACGAAATGTTTCCGGACTTATGTTTTTGTTCCAAATTCAATTTTCTATAAGACCCTGAAGTTTTATTGACTTGACCTGGAACATCCTGTATATACATACACACACATACACAACATCCGTGTGTTTCAAGATAAAGAAAAGACTAAATCTATACATATATACGTGTGCAAATATCACTGAAATAATCACATACGCGATCATGTGTAAAATCGCGATAGGGATACCCTTGGTATGCATATAATAAATACACAAACACATGCGCAGCATGTAGATTCGCGCAGAGATTCGTGGATGGCTATTTGCCGGATCGCGTGCGTCAAATGTAAAACCAACAGTGAGATAACGTGCATATGACTTACTTTATTACAGTATACATATGTATGTATGCGTACATATACGTCGATCGAATATTCGCCAACGACGGTTGACCGACATCGCCATCATTATCATCCTATCAACATTATCATTCCCATTATCATCATCATTATTATCATCGCCGTCGTCGTTACGTATTATCGTTACGTCGTTAAGTATCCTTATGGAATCGTTACGATAATTATCCGTTTTGCAGACGCTCGCGCGTCTCTAAAAGCGTCGTCGCGTTCCTTCTTTGCCGTGTAGCCTTTATTAATCACCATCTATGAGTAGCGAGTCACATTTCGCCGAAAATGACAACTTATTAACGTAATTATACGTTATATATATATATATATATCTTTTTACAGAAAATTGTGATATCGCCATATTTAAAACAGATAAAATATTAACAATTCTCCAAAATGCAATTCTAAAAAAAAAATTGTAGTTCTATTTTGATTTGTTTTTTGGCAAATGGCACATTAATCTTTCGAGTTTCCTGTGGTTTGATGGTTCGACCATGCAGTTTTCTCTTTTTCCTTATCGCTCTTATTTTTATCGTCAAACTTCCGAAGGCATTTTGAAAATATATCATCGTTCTGGTTTTCGTCAAAATCGCTCTTTATGCGATGACCTTTTGCACTTTCGGAAATCTGTTCTCGAGCTTTGTTATACTTATTGAATATTTGAACGCAAAATATTGTATAATCGCACTGGATACGAACTGGACTAAATTGAAAGAGCCGGAAAAATTCAAGTATAATTAGATATCAAGTTCAATGAAAGGAAGTAGGGCTGGTGATTTGCTTCGAAGGCTTCGACGTTCGAAGTTTCGAAGGTTCGAAGATTTAAAGCTTCAGCATTAAAATCTTCGAAGATCCAAGTTTCGAAGCTTCGAACCTTTGAAACTTTGATACTTCAATCTTCGAAGCTTCGAAGAATCAAAATTATACAATTAATAATAGTAATAGTACCGCGATTACTATCGAGGTACACATTTATAAAATTATATGATAAAATCTGAATAAAATTTCTAATGTTGCAATAATTAATGTTAAATAATTACATATTTTTGAGCATATATATTAATTAATTCCTTTTATTTACAATATTTTTGGCGTTCTCTGAATGAATTCGCCATTCGCACGAATATATTCTTCGAAGTTTCGAAGTTAACTTCGAATTTAGAAGCTTCAAATTTTCGAAGTTATCAAGAGTAACAGCTTTAAAAGGAAGCACTAGCACAGATGTCATTTTGATATAATGTACGCACACATGCATATGTATTATAAACACTAAAAGCTCAAGGCAATTTAAATATCTGTTTCCTATGCTACAATCTAACTCTGTCGGAAATTTCAGAAGTCGAGATTTGTCGTTTCTTCACATTCTGCATATATGTATACAAAGCGAGAATCTTATCGAATAACAACCTTATTAGCAGCAACAATCAAAAGCACATGTGTTCATGGATACATAGGCTGTAACTGAAGAACTTGAGAGATCAAAAAATGCTAAAGGAAATAGAAAAAGGAGGCGAGAAAAGAAAATCACTGTCGAATATTTCTCGATCTCCATAGAATGAACATTCGACCCTCCTTCGCGAATCTTCGAGCTCGCGAGAGGATCAATTTTTGTTTGAGCTGTATCTATTTTTTTATATCGATCTCCCGTCGTTTGCGGGATTCTCGTCATTCCACGATCATTCCACCGCGTTCTTCTAATCGTACTTTTGAGTAAATCGTTTTGAGCGCATCCACACGTGATTGTCAGAAAGTCAACGTCCGCGGCTGTGCGGAAGACTACACTAAAGTCATTCCAGTGAAGATACATACTTCAAATTCCTACATTGTATAATGCTTTTTCTTGTAGCTCCTTTTCTCTATTTTGACACGATATACAACAAACGTCAGACATTTTTCTGTTTTCGTAACGTCCGCAATTGGAACGAGTTAGTTTGCGCGTTTGTTGGGGTCTGCTTTGTCTCTGAATGCATCGAGCGATAATGTGCGAATGCTACGAAAACATTTTCACTCTCCGTTTACGGTTGCTCTTCCGGCAAATTTTCTGGCAGGTGCGCGGAAGGCGCCCATCTTGCGCGACAATGTGGTAAGGCACGCATGAATATAAAGGTGCATGTTGCATCAAAGTATCGGAACGTTATAAAGGAAATGAAAAAGCGAAGGGAAAAAAAAACCAAGTCTCGCAACTTTCCTGAGCGATAGCGAACGCGAATGGGGCGCCTGTTGGCTTTACTGAGAAAAATGTCAGGATTAGCGTGAATGAAATTATAATCCTACGAAAACGTTAGTCAAATGTTCCAAAAGACAGCGACTTTTTTAAAAAATATGCAAAAGATCAGGACAGTACTTAAACATCCTTTAGACATTCGTATTATTTAATTGATAAATAAAATTAAATTGATAAATGAAATATTTAACGAGCCTTATATATCGCGGAACTACAGATCCACGCTGCTTTACTACGATGTGGTCCAACGTGAAATAAATCGTAATTCTAATTTGGTTGTATATATAGATTGTGCGAATCATATTTGTACATACCGCGTAGACGTATATACGTTTTTTCTGTAAAGTAAAAACACATTTCAATAGCTGCGGTCGATCGAACCGATTCTTCTTCATAGGCAGAAAACACGCTTAGAAATCCGTTTTAACCAACCACGATCCTACGTTAAATACTCATCGTATGATTATCTATCGCAAAAGTGTTAACAGACTTCTCGCGTGTGGCTATTCTACGATCGGTGTTTCGAGAACTGTGATTTTGGTGTTCCGAGAGAAAAATCGTGAAACCAATTTAAAAGAAAAAAATACACGTTAGCCGCAGAATTATATTCAGTAATAATGTACTCTCGATCGCCGCTCGAAACGCCGATCAGTAGCCGTCATTGTATATTATCCATTGTTTTGCTCCTCAAATGATCCGTGTAACACGATAGATGTTTTTGAAGGCACAACAATTGCCCGGATCTTTCGGAATATCGTCGATCGCGTTAAGCGCGACCCGAAACCTACAACAATTAATATCGATCGATATTAATCTCGCGAAATAGCGTCAGGGAGAGGTGTGCGTTTTATCCTCTCTCTATTACGCCGATCGAATCCTATTTATCGCTCTTCTCTTCGCCTCGAACTCGCCTCGTTTGACGAGGCCCTTTGTCGGAGGACGAAGAGAAGAACACAATCTCAGGATTGATCGGCCGCTAACGCGACGTCGGTCGTCGACCTTCCGACGATTCGGCCATAAGGGCACTCCATTAAACAGGTCGTTTAATTAATCCCCAAAGCTAATCAAGCAAACAGAGCCAGTTCTATCGCGTAAAACACCGCGGGCGCTTTTATTGAGCGCACGCCTTTCGGGCGCCGTTGTTTTTATCGTTGTATCCAGCACGGCGGGAGCTTATTTCTTAAGCGAAGCACCCCTCCCTTAACCCTTCCCTTAACCCACCGTCCCCTTTCCCCTCATCGATCCCCCATGCGATCCCTCTCGATTCGATCCCTCGTAGGAGGACCCGGGTTCTCTACAAACACGGTGGCAGGAGTAGCGCGAGCGGGTCAGTTACAACCCGCCGACGTTAATGTTTTAACGACGCGTCTTTTTTTGTACCTTACTTCTTTGTTCTCGTGTCCCTTCGTGATCGTTCGTCAAGTACAACAATAGCGACAGCAACAACACGACAGAGCGCGCAAAAGCGGGATTATAAAGCGCGCGTATCTCTCGCACCTTCAGCGCGTACCTTCGTACCTTCTCGATCGAGATCGTCCGATGCTCGATTGACCTTTACGCTCTACCCTCAATTTCTCCCTCTTCCCCCCTCTCATTTTCCTTCCACACCCTCGTCCCCCTTTTTGATTTAAACGATATATCTTCTAGTTATTAAGGTACCCGAGATAAGTCCGAGGCGTATCGAGGATCGGACACTTCTCTCGACTCGGAATAAATTGTTATGATGCAAGGGTTGTTATACACAAGTAGTAGTGTGTGTATGTGTGTGTGCGCGCGCGTTTAAAAAGGGAAGTCTTAATCAGGCGCGAGAATAGGATAGAGCGTCTCGACGGTAGCGTAAAGATATGACAAGAGTCGATTTATCTCGTTGGGGCTTTGGAACATTCAATTAAATTATCGCGTATAAATATTCTAGTTATTGACGGGCGAGTTTTGTTCGCTCTCCGAGAGCGACTATCGTCTTATTGATATAATGTAATTGGCGCCGCTGTGATAATTGTTGTCTTGACTGTGAATTACGATGCGAAATCGATATATCAAAAGAAAAAAGAAAAAAAAAGGAAAAGAAAAAAGGAATAAAAAGATAAGTCCGTCGAATGCCAAATGATCGTTGAAGGGAATTCCTTTTTTTATAGTTTAACGTAATGTAATACGATCGCGACGATTAACACATACGAATGAGTCGGAAAATTTAGACAATACGGTCGCGATTCAAAATGTATCGCTGAATCAAAATTAAAATGGAAATGTATTTATAAAGAGAGAGAAAAGATAAAAAACACTGTGCTAAGGAAACTATGTGGCGAGATGATGAGAATTGAGATCTCGATCCAACGATATGCCTCGATCTCCGACCCACCTATCTCCCCCTCCCCCTCCCCCTATCTTAAGACGTAAACACTTTCCCGTAAGCTTGAATAGGAGAATCGTACGTAAAGCAGCATGCGACCATACATATACATACACTTTCTCATTGCAAGACATACACACACACACACACACACACACACATATACACATTCACAAGCGCGAACACGCGGGTATACCACACACGCATATACGTTCGTAACGAAGTATACAGTCTTAGTGCAGTGTTTCATATAGTTAGATAGAGGCGGCGAGAGAATATTTTTTATATTCTACATGGATTTTACAGTTATATATTATCGTTTCGTACCGGAATGGAGAAAATTTAAGGCGCGTCTAACGCGGTATATAGATATGCATATGTACTATATATACGAAATCACACGATATACATACACACACATACACACAGACACACGCATACGCGATCTTTGAAATACGTGTCGCCAATTATTGTTTAGATCGCGATTGTGTATCGATTATCGATCAATCTTATTGCGGTAGGCGCTGTCGTTTATCGTATATACGTGTATACATATACGTACATATATACACACACTCATATAAGCTACGAACAAACACGCATACGTATACACAATAGCGTAAGCGCATACGTGTCGTTTGTGCGATCTCGTCGACGATTATATATTATCTCATCGCTCAACGACAGTGCGACAGGTTTATCTAAGGGCTTCTCGGAAGGGGGGGGGGGGTCGATTAAATGCGGATATCGACAACGGATGCACGTGACCGACGCATCCCTTGCACTCTTTCTCCTTCCGGCCCGAAAGCTTTTTCTTACTCCTGTTCCGTGAAAGACAGTGTCGGAGGAAACACGGCAGGATAGATCGCGAAATATCGCGCAGGGCATTCATACACACATACATACATACACATACGAGAATACTAAACAAAATGTATTTGCAAATTAATTTACTGATTGTTTTTTGACGGAACGAGATAGTCAGAGATTGAAATCGGTTTTTTCCTCGCCAATTTTCTGGCAATTTCTCACGTTATACCATACGTCAAATCGTCGTCGCACGAGTATTTTGACGTGTCTATACAAAGTGTGAGAATTTAAACCTATAAGAGGAATATGTGTACAACGGTTTTGATCGCTGATCACGAAGAACAGGAAAAGGAGGTACACACATACGTATTGTAAAACACGCGTACATGCGCCGGGCGAGAGCAATTTCGAAAGCGAATTGACGTATACAAACGTAATATTTGTATGTAATTAGAGTATTATTGTTTAAAGCGTATATAATTAATAGTGTTACTTTTGTTGCGACTTTGTTTGAATGTTCGAGATAGGGCGACGATTCCACTCTCGTTGAGCGCGTCGAGATTTGCCGAAACAATGGCGGTTCTACAGCTCCAGAGCAAATTTCTTTCGGATACGATTTATAAAAATATCTTTTTTGATTAGGAAAACATATTTTTCGCGCAAATGATTATCACAAATGAGAGCATTTTATTATGTTAATAAATATAATATCGTACAGATAAATTTTTTTCGTCTTTATTCTTTTCATTAGTGAAACGTGATAACTGAAGACATCTTTGATGGGATTTGGAGCGATCGCTTACATTGTTTTATCGATAAATCCGTCATTTTGCGAAGGCAAATCTCGAGGTAAAGGATTTGCACGCCGTGTGCGAATTGACGGGGAATCGGCGCCGGACGAAGAAAATGATGCGCGCTTCGTGCGACAAGATGCGAGTGAGGAAGGACGTTCGCGGGGAGAATTAGGCGAGTAATAATTGACGAGGCGTGGCGAAGTGGAAATTCATCGGCGGTAGTCTGCTACTAATTGGACCGCGATCAATTTTGGAGGAGAAGCGAGCCAATTTCGCGCCGAACGATAAACCAATTGAAAACCAAGGTCTCTGTTGATATTGTTAATTGTTAATGCAAAGTCGGGATATATATCCGTGATCTGCACAGTTGGAAAATCTATTTTCTTGTTAAAAAATATGCCGGTTAAAATTTTTGTGTTAAATATTTAACATATTTATGTGTTAATTTAATATATCGATGTTGTGTTAATTGAATTCAAATTAAATTATTGAAACGAAGAAAATGTAAAAATAACACAATGCGCATCTATTTTTAATTTTACACAATAGATATGTTCCGTATTATTAGTGACAGGATTTATCTGTTATTTACAGAAAAAAGTGTTGATCTCTTATTCTACAATAAGAGTGACAATGAGTACAGATTGTCAATAACATTTTCCAAGTTAATTTTATCATTAAAAATATATTGATTTTACACAAAATTTATTTCAAATTACTTTGAGGTTTGCATTTATTTTTTATGTCAAAATATTAACATAGTATTAGTGTCACCATTTAACATATCGATATTATGTTAAATTAACACAAAAATTTGTGTGGACCGTTTGGTACATGTAATATCTGTTAAATTTAACACAAATTTTTCAATTGTGTGTGATCGTGTTATTGCTTTTCGAAAGAGATGGCTTTTTTTTTCTTTTATTAACACGCAGCTTCTTCTTGGCAATTAAGCACGCCGTCACGTGTGACACACGCAGAATCTATGATTATCCTTCGTGATTAATAATATCGGTTCGATGCGATTCTCGGGCTTATTAAACGCACGTAAAAATCGAACATCGCGTTTTCCGATATGCGCAAAAAGAAATCCAGGTTTCAGTTATCGGAAGCTGGAGCACTCTATCTCCATATTACTGTCGGAGGATATTAAAATGCTATTGAGGATACTTCGGACCGATTATCACCGAAAGTGTGTATGTGTGTGTGTGTGTGTATATGTGAAGGCTTTAATTAAATTCTCTTTTAATAATAAAAAAAATTTGGTTTAAAAAAAATATAAAATCTTCATATGTATCATCGATAATTTTCCACTTCGTTACGAATGCTGCGAAGTTTTTGCTATTTAAGCCTTTTTTACGATCGATGAGAAATTAGACGCGGAAAAGAAAGCGTGCGAAAAACGATGTAGAACAATATATAAAAAATTATGATAAAGCAAATTTCATGTAAGCCTTTCGAGCGTCTTTCGAATTGCAACGTGGCGCACGACGAATGGAAATGCAGTCGAAAGCTGAATTTTTGAACGAGAGAATGAGAACGAAACTAGAAAGAAAAAGCGAGATATGGGAGAAAACATGCGAGAAGGCAGGTAAGAGCGAGCGAGAGGACGAGAGAGCGAGATCGACGTAAAGTAATCAAAGGGCATTTTGTTGTGCGATCTCTGTGAATGAATGCGAGAGAGTGATGGCGAAACGATCGCGGTTGCGTACGTGTTTCGTAGTTTTCAAACATGTGATACGTCAGCCGGCAAGCTCGACTTCCGGGCATGCATCGGGAAGAAGCCGGCTGGGGTCTCTTCCGGTCGGCAAATCAAAAGGTGCCGCGAAAAAGTGTCGGAAGTGTCGCATCGGAGGTCGAAGCTGGCTGGGTGGCGCACCTTTCGAAGGTTCTTTGAAGTGTAGAACGCTCTTTTGTTGACGGTTGATTGTTGTCAAAATGGTTGTGAGGTATATTACTATTTGAAGTATATTAACGAGAGAGAAAGAGAAGGAGAGAGAGAACGAAAGAGAGAGAGAGAGAGAGAGAAAGAGAAAGTTATACGAGGGGCGGATTCGGGTTCGGCGAGAGATGTCACGCGATTTCGATCAACGAAATATACGATTCGATAGACCAGAGCCTCGCGGGAAGGATTCGCGAACGGGATTTACACGCGGATATTTTCCCCGAATGTTCGAAGTCGCGTCGCGTCTCGCTCGCGCGAGCCCGTCTTACGAGAAGAGACGAGAGGAAAAACGTGCGCTCTCGCGGGATCCCGTGTCGAGGGGGCAAAAAATTAACGATAAATTCATAGCGACGTGTAAATTTGCTTTTGACGTTGTTGATCGTTGCACGTGAGAGTTCATTACTAGTCCGGTGTGCGATTGTTTTATAATTCCGCGGCCCGTAATTGATACGGTTGCGTCGAAAACCGATCGAGTCGGTTCAAGTGTCGGGTTCTCGAATTATCTATTCGACGACGGACTGTAAATGTCATTGCTCGCGCGATGGAGCGAGAATATTGGACAATACGAAAACAATCGCTCGTATCTTCTCACTCAGCAGCAGTCTGATAACAAATAACTTGTTTATTTGTTTTATTTAATTGCGTTCAAAAATTACATTCTACTCTCGACCATTCAAATGTTGCATTCTAATCCGTAAATTCTTTACATTTTTGTTTTAATAATGGTACTCATACGAATTTTATATTTCATATAAAATATATATATGTTGCAACTTACTTATATATTAACGTTGATTTAGATCTTATTTACAAAAGTTTTTGTTAATTGTAATGCTTATGATAATTACACGTTAAATCGTATAACGAAAAATTCGCAATTGCGGAAAGAGATTAGAAACCGCGAGAGCGACGAAAGTCAATTTAGAAAAAACGCGCAATTTACTATAAATTGCCATTGTTAATTATATATACATATATATATATTGTAATTAAACACATACACGGTGATCAGACGAATTGGAACGCCGCAAAGGAGACTGAATGCTTTTGCGAATGACTTTGCGAGCGCACGTTTTCCCCTCGCGGAAAGATGAACGTGTTACACACAGTCGTCTCCGAAAGAGAAGCGCGTACAACTGGCATTATATACATTATACGTGGAGTCCGATCTGAATCGATGGCGTCGCGACGTCTTTTCGCGTTTTCTCGGAGACGCTCTGACGAGGACGCAGACGCGCGTTCCGATCGGGACTCGGCGGAAGAAAAATATGAGACTGATATAAAGCAGTATTCGAGTGCGAGAAAATTGTAAATTCGCGAACAAATTATACGCGGCGTAGCCTTAATAAGAAAGATTAATTAGGTTTATATTCTCGGCGACCCTCCGCGGTAGCGACTGTGGTCGCGCGATAAAAAATTATCTCAATTGGCTGTAAACGGAAAGAAAAAAAAAAGGGAATAAGTAGAGGAAAAAAGACATGTACCTCTCGTCGAGGGTCGACGCCCTCGAGATGTCCGCTCTCGCACGACGACGTATCTCTTTTATGTATAGTGAGAATAATGTTATTAGATAAACTTAAGCGTACTTTAAAAGAGCGAACAGAGAGGAGAACCGGAACGCAATGCCAGTTGTAAAACGGTGGATAACGCGAGAGGAACGTGTGTCTCTCGACCAAGACACTCGTCCTCAGTGATAACGATGGAAAATGAGAAAAGTGGAACGGCAGGAAAGACGCAGGGAAAAACGCAGCGTCTATATCGTGGCGGGGCGGGACGGGGTGGGAAGGGGGGAAGCGAAGTAACGGGCATCCGAGGTATGGGAAAAGCGACATGTATGTATATATGTATAATCGCGATAAATATATATTTATCGGCCGTCGGGGATCGACACTTTTCGTTCTTTTCTTCTTTCATCATTTTTTTTTTTTTTTGTTCTCGTCTTTTGTTGCGTCATTTTTTGCGGTACCGGTTTATTTTATTTTATTTTATTTTTTTTTTTCGGGGACAACCTGTCGCCGCGCGAGAGATACGATTCGCGAATGCACGCGCTCGCGCACACGCAAACGCTGTTCATGTGTATACGCGATAGATTATTTCGGAATACATGGATGTACGGGGGGAGGGGAGGGGAGGGAGAGAGAGAGAGAGAGAGAAAGGGAAGGGGAAGGGGAACAAGGGGAGAAATAGAGAAACGACAGCTTTACCGATAGTGAAACAGTAGTTATTTGCAACACGTGCACACACACGTAACACACATGCATTACACATGTAAAGCGATCCAAGCGATACACACAAAAAAAAAATTGTATGAATATAACGATTGCAGTTAGGTGGGACCAAAAACGACTTTATATCTCTATGTGCATATCCAAGCAACGTGTAATTTAATTAATTAATTAATTAATTATCCATTATTAATGACTAGGTAAAGTAAAAGATCCATCGATAGCAATCGAGAACGATGACGAATGATTAACGAATAATTAGCCTATTAAGTTTGTTTATTGATACATTATTCTATGATATAATTATTATTATGAGACATTTTGTTGTATTATTTTCAATAAAATCAATTGAAAAAATATTTAATTTATCGATTGGTTGTGGTTTCCGCTTCTCCGAATGTATCGTGCAACCGCATGTTTCCAATTTCTTCTCAATTTTGACGCCCGTAATCTGAATATAATGCGATTACACGTCTTTTTAATTTATAATATATGAAGTGAATGCCAAAATAATTTAACAATGAAAGAAATTGAAACATCTCAGTTTTTTTGTTCGTACACGGGGAAGCGCGCCTTGTCTTAAAGTCCGTCTCATAAGAGGATTGTTTGCGATCGCACGAGCAAGTTTTCTGAAGTTAATAGAGTTTTCCAAATGCATTGAGAGATAAATCAACCCCGGAGGTATCTGGCATAAAGATATAGCACTTTTATTGCCATTACATAATTTTAAAATATTCACTGAAGTTTTATTTATAAAATCTTGATTAATTTAGACTTATTTAAAACATATATTTGAAGTAATCGTGAATTTTTTAATTGATTTATTTATTACTTATCGTAAAGCTATTATTTTTAAAGTATTGTTAGAGAGCGACATGAAATACATAGAAATTATAAATGACTGCGAATTAATGTTGTGGTAAATAATAGAAGAACTAAAGAGATAACTGGAACAGTTCTTATCAGTAAACGAATGAATAATATAATCTTATTTAATATATAAAGGAATTTTTATACGCTTTTTATACGCTATATTTTATTTTTATGCGCGAATATTAAGAGGCACAAATTGTACTCATTGAACATTATTTTTTATTATTAATAATTGACATATTGTTTGAGTTAAAAACATTACATTTAATAATCAAGATTTTTTTTAGATATTTTTAAAATTTGTGAATTTTCTAGGATATTAGAGTTATACGAAAAAATATATGAATTTTTGTTTTGTAAGATCTCCGATAAATCTTTTTATTCGGAAGACTTGACGACACATTGTAACTTGCGATCGCAACTGCCACTATCCCATCTGTATACTCTTTTTTTCCTACTTTATTTTATTTTGATTCAAAGCATTTGATAGTGATTGAGTTTAGTCGCGTCTGTATACGATTATCTCTCCGCTACCCTCCAATCATCCAATCCTTCGAATTCTTCCTCTTTGTACACCTCTATCCCTCTTACTCTCACATGTCTCTGGATAATTTTCGTGACTGAAAATGATGGGGGGGAGCGGGAGAGGGGAGTAGGGGGAGGAAGGAGACGGAATAAGACTATCGTAAGCGTGAAAGGAACGGGGAATCCGAGATAAATCGAGAGGGGTGGGGGGAAAGGGGGGGAGAACGATATAACAGAGCGAAAGCCAGAGAGAGAGAGAGAGAGAGAGAGAGAGAGAGAGCGTATTATATATTATGAGACAAAAAAGAAATGGAAAAAAAACTAAATGATAGGAGAAGAAGAAGAAGAAGAAGAAGAAGGCACGGAACGATAGGAACAAATGAGGAAAATAGTTGTAAAAGAGTCACACACACATAAACGCGTACACACGACACGAGAAAAAAAAAAAAGAAACACAAATGTACTAAGTAAGTTCATACTGCGTATTGCCTTTCTGACTTCGGTGTGAAAATATATAAATAAAAAAAGTCAGTCGCGCCGGGGCACGCGTGTATGTTTTCGCGCGTATATATATTATATATTATATATTATAGTTATATTAGAGCATTTTTTTGACAAGAGAAAGAGAGAGAGAGAGAGAGAGAGAGAGAGAGAGAAAGAGACGAGGATTATAGCTGCTTCCGCTTCTTCCCGACCAGCCTTCCCCTCTTCATATTTGCTTCTGGAATTCGAGAATCCTTCAACACGTACAAATGAAAGAAGATATAATGCATTTTTCAAGGTCGCTTTCGCGTCTAGTCTAATTCCCTGAATTTAAGCCACATTCGATTGGATCAATGGCGGTCGCGGAAGCAGCGGACGGCGGTGTCCGTCGCGAAAACTTTTTTCACGATTCCGTAAGAGAAAAAGTCAGACGCCGCGCGCGCGCGAAGTCCGCGCGTCCCCGCCGACTGTGTCTGTTTCATGTTTTTCAATATTTGTAATTTATCGATAAAATTATAAAAGGTATCGATACATAACAGTCTAAAGTGTGCGCTACTCTACATAATATTATTATATATAAAGTATAAAAGTATACATATACATTGGGATTGGTGAGAATATACGGTTTTTTCGCTTTGGAGTGTTATTTTCTGAAAATATTGAACAAAATATGGAAAAAAAATTAATAAAACCAATGAGTAAAAACAAAACAAAGGCTGTCTACGTGTTGATTTTTTTTTTATTCTCACCCGATGTACTACGGCCCGGCGCCGTCAACGACGCGACGCGACGGGGCGATTCTCTCTGCTAGATTTTGCAATTGCATTCACATCGCGCGAGCGCGCAGATGTGTGAGTATCGGATATGCGAATAACTTTATATGACGTGTGGCGTAACCTGGTTTTTTCAATTTATGATACACGAAATTATCAAATCCATGTCGAGAAGGAGATTCAACAATCGAAGGAGAGCGTAATAAAAATGAAAACGAGGTTATTTATTATAGTATAATTATATATATTTAACAAATTTATTTTTAACATTTTCTCTTGATTCCCAAAACATTCAATTTCAAAAAGATAGATTTAAATAATATATTGTTAGCTTTATAAATCAGTACACGCGAACATATATTTTTAAACTGCTAATTTTGAGATATCATCTCACAAATGCGTGTTTATTTTATAATAGGCAGATATATACATTTATTGATTTTGTCATTAACGCAAACGTCACTACATCGTGACAGTAATAATTCTATAAAAACTTTGTATTCCCATTCGACATTTATTAAAAGTACAGATGTCTGAAAGAGTTATGTATATGCCGACTCTTCCAAGTACTTTTAACAGTCTCGTCGGGAAGATGGTGAAGATCGAGACGGAGGAACCGCAGGATCTTATCGAGTAGGTGAAAAATCTTAAATATGTGAAATGTACTTTACATTTCAGAGAAATTGAGATTACAAACGAATACTTAATTGCCACACACGCATGCAGATTGCTAGGTGATCTTCTGGGAGTTACAGATTACGAAACTAACAAGGCCGCTTTCTGGTTCTTGGACACTATAGCGCTGCAACTTTTACATTATAAAAATAGTCTAGATGATCAGCATAGAAGTGTCCTAATTAGCTGGTTGGCCGGCGAAATGAAATTAATTCGAGGTAGCAGATTATTTAAACAACTATTGAATTAATATTTCTGAAGTGATATTAATTATAATATTTTTATACATAATTATTATGTAAAAAATAAATTTGCTAATAAAAATTTGATACATTTTGACTTCCTTCTAAAATTGTATAGCAATATAATTAAAATAAGAGGATTTATATGTAATACATTAAATGTGCAAAAATGTATTCTTGGAGACAGAATCTACTTTTGTAGATAAAAAGCTCTCGCGTGAAGACTTTTTCAAGGAAATGAGAATATTCTTTCTATATATTGCTGAGACTATATCTAGTGGCGATCAATTGTTGCATTGGGAATTAATCGTGGATAAATGTCCCAAAAATATATCAACAAATTCAATAAGTTCAGTCACGAATAAATCATCTAATGAGAAATTAGTATCGGAATACAGTATGGCTCAAGAAATCACACGTTCCTTAATTATGGAAAAATCCAGAGATTCCGAAAATAGGTAAAGACATAATTCTTTAATACCATATTATATTCTATGTTAATTAAATTAAGTAAAATGCTCCGCCTTTTTAAGAAGTTTGCAACGGAAATCGTCAAAAGAGCTTCAAACTTCGTTAAGTATAGAGAATTCGCAAATAGATACATTCATAGATGCGGCCGTTGAATCTTCCAACTTGACACATTTAAACATCGCATTGGATACAATTATTGAAGCGACGTACAACATGTAAATATAAACAAATACAATGCATTATTTCATATATCTCTGTTTCAATGATGTAAGAAGATTTTATTTCCGCTTTATATTTTTGAACAGGTATGCTAATGAATTACGGTATGCTCTTATACATGCAGTTTTTGTAACGCCAATACAATTACAAATCTATCATATGCCGCACACTCTCCGAATACCGCGTCAAATTAAAGTCGCGGATCCTAAAGAATGGTTTGACATACAGCTTCGCAAGCGATTGGAAAAGGCTGCCTATGAATCGACAATTCCAGGTAAATGATGTAATAAAATAATTATAATATACATATAATTAATTGCATTCGCGCGATATAATGCAAAAAAAAACACATATTTAAAATCCATGTAACTATGTAATATTCATGTATTTGTAATTGTTGTTTAATTGTTACAAGTTTATTACCATAATATTGTCAATTTTTATTTTCTCTCGATAATGCTTATTGTTTTTATTTTATCATAGCTATACAACGTAATGCATAACTGTAAGCTGTCGAATTTTTTACTTTTAGGAAAGAAAACGACTACTAATGTAAAAAGAGAGCGAGAAGTTACGGAGGATTTAAATATAGAAGTTCCTCCGACGCCACCACATTCTTTAAGTGACGAAGAAATATTAGCCAACAATCGTCGATTTATTTTACCGTTGATAGAAGCAAAAGAAGCGGCACAAATCTACGAGATGCATGCAAAGAATATGATATAAGGATAAATAAAAAAAAGATTGGAAAAAATATAACTTGCAAGGATTTTATTTTGTATCGTTGAATATATAAAATACAATATCATTCTGTAATTATCGCCGTGCCCCATTCGTGACATTTAAACTTTTTCACTGTTTTAAAATCTAATGGCTGGATGTTTAATTTAATAAAATTATATGTACTTTTTATTCTGATATAAACTTGTTTACGATAAAAAGGCTTCGTATATTTTCTGGTTTAAAGATAACATTTTCACAAATTTTATGAAAATTTACGTGGAGGTCTTCTTGTCACAAATAAAATTTAATCGAAATAATATTTAAAATGTATTATGTCTAAAAGAAGAAATATAGATCACTTGTCTTTTTATTTCCAGGAAATACAATCTTTATCGAAGTAATATATATTAATAAGTGTATATTATACCTGTTAAACATATAGTAAAAGAACTTCCGCATTCAACTTTTTTTACATTAATTTCTATAGTTTCCCCTTTGTCATTTTTAAAATCCACTAAAGTTGGAGTAGCGTGAACTCTTTTGTTTTTGCTTTCAATTCCTAGTTCTCCATTTGAATTCCACCCCCAAGTATACAAATCACCCTGTCGCATTAAACTGGTTTTATTTACGAGTCATATAATGATATATGCAAGTAATCAATTTTTTTTTATGCACTAACTTGATCGGTGACTGCAGCGGTATGCCAACCACCCGCTGATACTTGTACTATCTTCAGACCTGCTAAGGCCTCGATGAGTTTCGGATCATCACAATTTTCCAATTCATTGTGCCCTAACTGACCACGTCTGTTATGGATTATGTAATAAAACAGTAATTTATTTATTTTTATCACAAATAAAAAAATTGAACAATCTGTGTAAAAATATATATACGTAAAAATAAAAATTATATATTTTAAAATATATTT
>NW_021853724.1:651725-659499 GCF_003651465.1 Formica exsecta
TTTAAAATATATTTTAAAATATATTTTATATATTTTATATTTAAAAATTATATTTTATTATTCTGATATAAACTTGTTTACGATAAAAAGGCTTCGTATATTTTCTGGTTTAAAGATAACATTTTCACAAATTTTATGAAAATTTACGTGGAGGTCTTCTTGTCACAAATAAAATTTAATCGAAATAATATTTAAAATGTATTATTTTGAATATTATATAGTTTTTGTATACAATTTTTTTTTTGTGTGAAAATGTTATCTGAAATTTTGAAAATTGAGAAGTGAGTTTTTGGAATCTTAAATATTTTTCAATAATTCGCGCGTATAATATGTAACTGCAACATTACGTACATTCCCATCCCCATTGAGTAAACATCACCATTCTCTGCTAATAAAATGGTATGATCATAACCGCAGACAAGATCAACGAACTTGACTCTTTTTGGCATTTTAACCAAAAGTGGAGCATTAAATACACGTCCTTAACAAATAAAAAATTTAGAAAGTTTTTGTAAAAATATATATTTAATGGCATGATACTGGATTTAATGAAATAATGGAATAATACTTGATTTACCTAAATTAGTTAGAACTACTGTACATCCTGCTTGTGATAACTTGATGGCATATTCAGGCAGTGTATTATCATTGCTGGGAATAAAAGGTGTCACTTTTTGCCAAGAGTCATCATATACTTTATATTTCCAGATTTCATTATGTGTTGATAAAATAATTACACTTTCTCGACCAGGAATAGCTATTTTACAACTGAACAAAGAGAATAAAATATGTAAGGAAAAAAATTATTAATAAAAAAAATAATGATACTTTGTGTTTATTACCTTCCTGATGATTCCTCTGGAATTTGAATTAAACGAGGATTATTTTTATCATTGTTATCACTGATTTTTCCAGTAATATATAATTTTGTATCCTGCCAGAAAAGAAAATAATTCCAACTAATCTCAATATCTGTGACTCCAGCAAATGGAATCTGAGTCAAATGTGCTATTGATGTGATAATTCCATCCTGATTGGAAAAGAGCGGACTGGCATTTAAACCGGTATAATACACTGGCATATTTCTGTGAATAAATATATAGTAAATACATAATAAAGCTCGACAAATATTCAGGTATTTGAATGTCCGCTCGCCCACTCTTTACTAGTCGCATAAGGGTATCCCTATGCTCTATATGATAACTGTACGATATATATTTTCAATGAATTATTAAATTATTGATATAAAGAAATACTGTAACGCATAAACATTAGTTTATTGAATGTCACAGACTTTATCAGGACCGATCTATTATTTAATATTGAATTGCTCTGTGGAATCGATTTTAACTTGTATGAAATAGAATAATAGTTAGGTAATTATTATGTTATTTTTATGTTTTAATTAATTTATATTATGTTATTTGTTGTATTTTCCAAATTATATAATATGTACGAGATACTATCGAAAATTTTCCGGACTTATTCTATAAAAATGTTAGGCTTACCTTATTTACAATTTGCCTTCATCCTTTTCGAAGTAGTCTCCTTGTGACTTTATAGAGCCACCCTAGCGCTTCTGCCATGCTTCAAATTTCCTCTGAAAATTTTTTAGTGTGTGAAACAGCCTCTGCGATTCGGTCTCGATCTCTTGTACCGAAAATGTCGCCTTTTGAGCTTCAGTTTCATTTTTGGAAACAAAAAGAAGTCACAAGGGACTAAATCTGGCGACGGTCCTTACGAACGATTTTTACAATTTTTTTCAACATTTTCGGGGGTTATGCTGGTGCGCAGCCGTCCTATGTGCTTGTCGTCTTCGACCAACATTCGGCCCTTTTTGAAGCGTGCATGCCACTCGAAACATTGTGTACGATTTAGAGCGTAGAGTCTCGGTGGCCGATTTTTCGAGTTTGACACAAAACTTTGATCAAAATGTTGGTCGAACACGACAAGCACACAGGACGGCCGCGCACTAGCACAACCCCTGAAAATGTTGAAAAAATTGCAAAAATCGTTCGTGAGGACCGTTGCCAGATTTAGCCCCTTGTGACTTCTTTTTGTTCCCAAAAATGAAACATAAGCTCAAAGGGCGACATTTCAAAATGATACAAGAGATCGAGACCGAATCGCAGAGGATGCTTCACACGCTACAGCAAAAAAATTTCTAGGAAAAATTTGAAGCATGGTAGAAGCGCTGGGATATGTAAAGGTCACAAGGAGATGAAAGGGGATGGAGACAAATTGTAAATAAGGTATACCTAACATTTTTTATAAAGTAAGTCCGGAAAATTTTCGATAGCATTTAATATAATTATTTATATTAATATTATTTATATTTAATTTTTTAGTTTATTATTATAAAAATCACATTTTATTTCTAATCAAAAATTTAAATAATTAATGAAATTATAAATTATCCAGTTATTGAAAAAAAAATAACATGAATTAAAAAAATATTTTTTTAAATCAAAAGAAATATGTGACAAATTTAAGAGGTAATAGGTTTCATCAAGAGAATCAATTTTTATTAAGAAACCCATATTTTTCGACATCCTTAAAGGGCTTTACTTCGTGGTCGAAGCGCCTGTGAGATAGGCAATCGGTCACACGATAACATTTATTGTTAGCGTAATACAACAAAATAATATATATATACACTACTTCACATCTTTTAAATAATATATATTAGTTTACATCCTTTAAACAAAATAAAAAAAAATAACGAAAAAAGCAAAAACAAAATTAAAGGACGTGGATTTTATTATTAATATTGTTAGTCTATCGTTCAATACTGTCGCGCGATCAATTACTTCACAAATGGTCTGAATGCGTAGGGATGCGTAGCTCCGTCAGGACAAAGATTTTGATTTCTTGATAAAAATTGATTCTTGATAAAAAATAAAAATTGATGAGATTTATCATCCTCTGAAGTTTGTCCCATAGGTCTTGAAATACCCTATATAGGTAACAAATTGTAATTTACCTATTGTTGTTTTACAAGAGCAGTAATAATGTCATTATTCGCACATGGTAACGAAATAGCAGCTTCACTTATCTATATCAGATGCGCTGATCACCATGTAACACCAGAGCAACGTCAGAGTATGTAGATGTCACTATCTTCCTTGGATACCAGAAAAACAACATAACATTTTCTAGTCGAAGTAGTCGATATATTACAGCAAATCGTTAACACGTCTTCGTTCGAGTACCTGAAATAACAACAAGATGGTAAAAATGTCACGTGAATTAAATGCAAATGCACAGTATTATGCACTCTTTTTTTGTTTTTGCCACTGCCTTTTATACTCTTGAATGCACGAAGTAATCAAAATAATCTATAACCTACGAGGATTCCACACCAATCACAATATATCCTGAAATGCATTTGTATAAAGCGTTATATAAAAACTTTCTTACAAATTGTAAAATTTTTCATTAAAAAGATGATTCTGTCATCTTATGATGTAAGGGTTCACCTATATTTTTCTGTATATTGAACACATATATATTTCTATACACTTTCTATGCACTTGAGATGATACAGATTATGTCTTCATCGCCATACTTTTTTACCCATCCCTTTGAAAGGGAATTACTTTGGGGAGATTTCTTATGATTGTAGCACTGTTGATCGCGCGCGTAATACAAATTATTGATACATACAAACATGTAATTTCTTTCTTGCAATTGCAAAATTATTAATTAGAAAATCAAGCTAATTAGACAGTTTGACAAAAAATGTAATTTTGCATTTTTTTTGTAAAAAATGATACACACATACACATCATATATAATATAAATTTATTTTATTTATTTATTTAAAGCAGATATTTGTGTATTTTACGATATAAAATTTTATAATAATGTATAGTATAACGTCATATATAATTGCTATAGAGAAAAAAAAAGTTTAATTTAAGTTAATTTACTATGAGAAATAAATAATACATTTATCAGTAATTATATTGCAACGTAAAACGCGCGTACGTAACATGCTGTAATTAAAAAAAAAACATGTTCTACACAATATATTACAATTAGTTGCACAAATAATTGATATTCGATGTCAGGGTCTGCTTGCTATTTTACGGAAATTGCGATCAAATCCTGATAAAGAATTACGATTATTACTGTTGGGCCTCGACAATGCCGGAAAGACGACTATCTTGAAATCTTTGGCTAGTGAGGATATCACGCAGGTAAGTTTCTCCTCTTAACACTTGAAAACGTGTTAGGTTAGATTGTGATAAAGTGAGAGTTAAACGTTCAAAATATGACAAATTATGCAATATAGATATGGTTTTAATTAATTTTCTCAAGGTTACTCCAACACAAGGTTTTAATATAAAAAGCGTCCAGAGCGAAGGTTTCAAATTAAACGTTTGGGATATTGGCGGAGCTCGAAAAATTCGACCTTATTGGCGAAATTATTTCGAGAACACGGATGTACTTGTAAGTTTCTTCGCATTATTTTCCAAAATTTTCAAGTTGTAATTATAAATATTATATATAACTTATATTTTTAATTAATTTTTTTTCAAAAGTAATTTTAATAGATTAATTAGACTTTTGCAACAAATTACGATTAAAGTAATATTCAAAATATTATTTGAAATATTAACTAAAGCACATTTAAAAAAATTACAAATTGTGTTTTTGTATCTACAATAAATACAATTTATTCAAGTTCAATTTTGATTTGTTTTTGGAGAATGTACCTAATTAAAAATAATAATTACATAATTATATAGCCAATTGAAATGCAAGTTACATTTAAAATAATAATGGGTTAATTTAAATTTATTATTTAAAAAGTTAAAAATAATGGAAAATCAATTTGCAGTAATCAAAATATGAAGATATTAAATATCTGAGAAAAACAAAATTTTGAAAAGAAAACGAGGCTTGTTGTTTTTGTTTGTTTTTTTTCATAAAAAGATCGTTTTTTTCGTCCTACAAATCTGTAAAAAATAAATTCTTTTTTATTCCTCAGGAAGGCTTAGAGTGGGCGTGCAAGAACATTAAGAAGAAGTAATAAGCACGCCGTGGAAAACTCGATCGACGCGTACATTCCACATTAGGGCGCACGAAAGAAAGCAGACTTACACCTCTCTCCATTTTACATTTCACACACATGATCTTTATTTTTATCTTTTAGCTACTATTTACAAAAAATATTACTGAGAACACTGTTGTTTGTGGATTCGCTACGAACGTCCGAATACCGCAGCTTGAGTTCTTACGAACTTGTTGTCGTATGTATCCAGTCGTAGGACTTCCGTTCCACGTTGGAACGAGCCGCTCGTCATCAGCCGGACTCGAGAGGTTCTATTTTTCACATAAAAGGAAGAGTCGCCGTCCATAACAGCGAGCGTATTGCAAAGGGAAATGTGCCTTCTTGCTGTTTTAATTATATATTAGAATTTTTATAGATTTATCTATAGTAAAGAATAATAAAGAGATGAAACAGGAGGAAAGACGCGATATGTGTATTCGTGGATACAATTATTAACATGACATTTATGCCTATAAATAGGGTAGAGACTTTTGAGCACCACATATTATTGCACTCGCGAAAGAGACGCGCTAAAGCGTAATACGTATGAGGAGGTCCATGCGAGTGCACTTTCCTTTATCTTAAGTAACAAATACTACATAAGCAATTAAGAGAAAAACGAATAATGTTGTCAACTCAATGGCTTTTAATTAGAGATGATTAAAATCTATCTGTTCATATAAATATAACGCAGCATAAGATCATAAGATTTACTTGCAATTCTATGTCACAAAATGTGATATATTATTAATAATTAATTTTGAATTCCAATGATACACAAAAAGTATATATACATACATAAAACTTGATGGATCTTCTTAAATATTCTTAACTACACATGTAGTATTTATTTCTTAAATTGTCTGATTAATTATCGACGTTTTGCATATACTATGCATATACATGCTTTCGCAGAATCTTGCTTTGCAGAACATAAACTTATTCAAATAATACGAAAATATCTTAAAAACATCCATCATATTAGATATCCATAAAATAAGGATGTTTTCTATACATCTTCATAACGTCTTTTAATGTCTGTGTCGCTTAGAGTTATGTTTTATTAAAATTTAGTATTTAAGATTGACGTTTTATATAGCGTTTTTGCTTATATGTACATATAAAGAAGAAATAGTCCTTGACAGTTTAATTATTTCTATTGAATCAATTGTCGCAATCTAGCGCCAGCCTAATATTATTGAGCGCAATTTTTTTGTGCAATAAATACGTTAAAGAGTGTGGATGGTAGAGAACACACACGGCTTCGCGGCACGTCTTTCTAGTCTAGAGGTGACTTAATAGCCAATATCTTTCACAGGCTATTAGCGAGTTAAGCTCAAAGCTCGTTATGAATATTTTCGGTAGTCGCTCTGATCTCTTCTTCGTGGAAAACAGTGCAATCCGCTGGGTATTTACTCTGAAAATAGAATAAAAGTTTCAGATTAACTTCTTGCTATTTAGAATAGAGACAAGGCGAGAGGAATCAACTAATACAAATATTTTTTATTATCAAAATAATTATTATTTTATGATCGTTATTAACTACCTTCAAACTCTTTTCTAGATATACAGGGTGAGTCATTTTAATATATAATATCTCGTAAAGTAAGCAAGATGGAAAAAAATGTTTTATACAAAAGTTGTAGGGTTTCGAGGAGGACATAAGGTGGTGTCATTAATTTGACCTTGAGAACAAATTATATATATCTTAATTAAAAAATATAAGTTTAAAAAAATTTATTATAATTTAAAATAACTCTCTTCTATTAAAATCACATCTTCTGCATTTTCTCTCTATTAATTATATAGTTTACTCACAATGCATCCCTCGCGCTCCATGATGACTCCGTAGAGTGACCAGAAATTGATTCCTAACTTGTTACTGACTGCCCAAGCAGCAGGGAAACTCGCTGTCATCAGCAGGCCACTACGTAGGCGTGATTCCTTGTCGTCCTGCTGACTCTTCTCGTTTATAGTACACAAGATTTGACTAGCACAATGCGGCACTTTTGTCGCCCATTTATATGCTCGATACGCCTGAAAATAAATGATGTATGCTCTTAAAAAATCATCAAAATTTAATTTGAGATAAGTTAAGGTGCAATATACAACATGTCACTTAAAGACAGCCCACTAAATACATAGCATTATTCCTTACCAAAAAATGAATCGAAAAATTCTCAATCATTTTTTTCTATAACACTTAATAAAGGAGTAATTATTGAGTAAAGTCAAGCCAATCAGTGCCGATCTTTAGCCGCGCGCCCGGCTAAAGGTACTGATTGGCCTGACTTTACTCAATAATTACTCCTTTATTAAGTGTTATAGAAAAGAATAATTCAGAACTTTTCGACTCATTTTTTAGCAAGGAATAATACTATGTACTTAATGGATGGTCTTTAAGTGATACCTAATATACGTGTATATACATATACAAGTACATGATCACGATTAAACAAGAGATTTATGACTTTAATATTACATTGATGTTTAAGATATTCTATCTATACAGTATTACTCTTTTTTTATATAAAAATTATATTTTTATAAAAAGTATTCTATTGATACCTAATATATACATATACAAGTACATGATCACGATTAAACAAGAGATTTATGACTTTAATATTACATTGATGTTTAAGATATTCTGATATTCTATCTTTACTCTTTTTTTATATAAAAATTATATTTTTATAAAAAGTATTCTAATAT
>NW_021853724.1:679145-685560 GCF_003651465.1 Formica exsecta
TATTAATTAAATTTTTAAAGAGAACTTTCTCGATGTAAATATGCATTATTATTTTAATAATAAATAATAAAAAATTTTAAAATGAGAAAACAAAGTTGTGCATCTGCGCGGTAAATTTGCCATAAGAAAAAAGTTATACCTTGAGACTGGGAGCAATGATATCGTTGTTGATGATTTCGCTTAATCTGTTGCTTAGCTCTCGTGCATTCACTCTGGACATGATAAATCCTTTTTCGGAGGCCAAGTTTACTAATTCTTGGAAGTACGCTATCGCTGGTTTTATATACTGATGACTGTCAATATTCATGTTTAAGTATTTCTTCGCCACCGCGTTTGCCAGTCTGAGCGTGAAATTTAATATTGACTGTTATATATCCGTTCGCGGAAAATTCGCGCGCACAAGCGAAGTATATAAATATAAATTATATAAATATTATATAGATTATATAGATATTATATAATATTATACAGGGTGTCCCAAAACACCCTTGACAACGCTCGTGAGCAGGTAGAGCACAGTAAACTGAACAGAAAATATTATATTTTATAAAAGAGAGGAAAAAATATTATATATTTAATTTATTATAAATTTTAATAAATATTAGATATGTTCAACTGAAACATAGACTGAGGTCGTTATTTCATAAAACTGTCAGTCTATGTTTTACTTGAACGTATCTAATATTATGTAAATTATTACACATGCTAACCTGGTAAGGCTCTCCGTTGGTCTCGTGGAGTCAAACATCATCGTTTTCGGGAATCCCTGAGACTTGAGGAAACTATTGCCGACATATTGCATAGCCATAAGATAACGTTGTTGATTCTTTGGTTCGGAAACATGAGAGATCCAGTCGGCCACAAAAGTCGTGAGCGAATTGATCCATCTTCGACGTATAGTAGGATTCTCAAAACTGTTTAGAATCTTTTCCCACAAAATGTTACCTTTCTCGTCCGACATTTGAACAATTATTTTCGATAGACCGCTATTCTTCCATAATATTTGCCCGAGTTCCGAATTACTAAAAAAAAAAAAAAAAACAGAAAAATTGTCAATAATAATATAAAATAGCGCATATTTTGACAAGAGAAATTTATAAATATTAAGTCACTCTCTTTTAATATTTTCTAGTTCTTTCTCTCAATATAAATAACTTTTCGTTAACTTTTATCGTATCTTCAAATTCAAACAAGATTATATCTTCAAGCAAGAAGATCGAATCAACAAATTTTTTAAAGAACGATATAAGATAAATAAACAAATAAATAAATAAATGAATAAATAAATGAATAAATAAATAAATAAAAAAATGAGTAAAAAAATGAATAAATAAATGAATAAATAAATGAATAAATAAATGAATAAATAAATAAATAAATAAATAAATAAATGAATAAATAAATAAATAAATAGAAATATCTTTCTCGGATCAAAGATCGTTGGCAATAAGTCAATAATTTCTAATAGCTCTGAATGGTGGGAGGAGAGATAACAATGATAATGAAAAAGCTTTCATCTGTGAAAGAAAAACGGAATTGAGCTCGCAATATTCTACCGCTATCGAACAAACTGAAATTTAATGCGTTAATTGCACCATCAGCAGAAAAATTAATTAACATGCATTATTTAATTGCATCTCAATTAAATATTGTATTAAATTAATTTTATCTACACACACACACACACACACTTGCGTATATGTGTGTGTAAGCGCACGCGCGAATATGTCGAACTATCTTCAATCTTGCCAATCTTTCTCAAACGTTATTATCTCATATATTATTCCGTCTTTTTTCTCATCTATTCTCTCAGCATCTTATTCTGAGTTTTGATGAGTTGATGTTGAAATTGTTATTACATTTTTTTTTCTTTTTTTGTACTAAAGGGACCTTTTCCCGTTTATAAATAAATAAATAAATGAATAAATAAATAAATAAATAGAAATATATATATTCATATCACACGTTTCACCGCAATACCTGAAATGCTCCCACATGACGTGAATGTTCTCCAATATGGGCGGCAGGAACCAGGAGTGAGCCGAGTGATCGCTATTTCTGACGTGGCCGTCGTTATTTCCATGACCTAGAGCATCTAGAACCATTGGTACGAGACCCATTAGCATGTCGTTGTTGGTTTTTTGTTGGAGAAACATGCTGCCCATGCTGATTATGTTGCCCCAGTCTATGCCATTCCCCTCGTCGTCCTCCGTGTCTCTCGCCGATCTCCTACCGACATTGTCATTCGCGGTCAAGGCACTCAAGATCGTACCAACCATTTCAAATCCCTGATTATTCTGGCCACCCGACATTAAACTGCTGATCCCAGAGATGATTTGGCCTACACCATCCGTTGCGGATCTTTTCTCCAACATGTCGCCGACCTGTCAATTTCCGTATTTTGTATTTACATTTTATATTTAACGCTCATATTTTTATAGGCATTAATACGAAAATTAAATGTTTGTAAAGTCTTAAACGAGATTGGTGATTTCAATTCTGAGTATGTATCTGAGGTGTTGATATAAAATGAACAACATACTTGGATGGATGTAATAAATAAATAGATAAAAAATGAATTAAATAAATTAAAAAAATCTGAAAGTAAAAAGATTTTGCCAACCGTTAGTAGTCTTTAGTGAACCTTAAACTATGAGAAAATAAAGCTACTTGTTGAAAAAAAATTTTTTGATTATAATGATAACAAGATTTTGTGGAGAAGTCAAAGTACCCGGTTTTGTCCTACCGGTAGAGTAAAACCGGGTACCCATTTGAAAATATGCAAAACACCGTGTAATTACAAAATCTAGATTTGTTTAAATCAAAATACAATATAAAGATGTATTCTATTGACAAAAATCACAAATAGAGATATCTTCTTGTTCGACATTGTTGCAGAACTTCCTTATTTAACTTTTTAACTTTAGGGATCTCAAAGAGTTTATTTTTTAGTGGTTTCTTTTTCTGAATGTTAGTTTTCGTTTCCAACTGCTTCTTGTAGGAAGAGAAAGTCAGGATAACAGTTCTTCCTCTTTTCATTACATGAGATGTGTAAGTATCCGGTTTTGCCCCAACACAAAGAAGTAACAAATACGGCGGTTATATATTCGGCGTACAAAGTGACGATCAAAATTAATATGATATCTTCTCTAATATATACAGGATACAATGCTGCATTTACTGAAACAGATGCTCTATATAAAAAAAGTGCACGACGACTCGATTCTTGCCTCGATATCAATTTTTTTTTGCGCTAAAAACTTTGAACTTCTATTAAAAAAGAAATATCATGTGCACAGGGGCACGGTTTGTTTTAAAATAATGATGGTGCCAATCTATAACTAATAACACAAGTTAGCCATAGATAACAGCACTTATTACGAAAAAACAGGGGTACCCGGTTTGACCCGCTTTCCCGGTTTTACCCAACTTTTCCCTATATATGAATATTTTTCTCGTACTTGCTTGCCGGAATCCGCAAAGGCATGGGCCATGTTTTCGATCGTCTTCTGACTGAATAGGTTTTTGGCCTCCTCGATGAAGACGTTGGACGCATCGTTCTCATTGTCCCTCTCGGAGATCGCCAACCCGATTAATACGAGTAGAAGTGATGTTCTCGATAACCACATCCTTCCGGTTCTGCAACACAGCATTCGGTTAGCGTAATTGCTCGACAATTTACCTGCTGTATAATCGTTCAATCGCCGAAGACCAACATGTCCTTATGATTTAACGACGTGCGATTACAACGGAGAGACCCACTTGCCTTCTGATCAAAGACGTCGAATTATATTTAAGAGGAGACTTGCGTCCCGCAAGATCGTTGTCGCGAAGATTTTAAACGCGGGAGATATACCGGAAATGTTTCGGCTCGTGGCCACTCGGATACCGTTGTTCCTTTGACACAGTCGCTTCGCCAGTGATGGTAGTACATTACACCCATGCGTATATTTTCAGGACGTACGAAAGCATTGGTGACGAACGCGTTGAGTCAGCACTCGAAGAATAAGCATAACAGTTCCGATTATATCTTTACGTGTGTACGTATGTAGAACAGTTACAAATTCGCATACATGCTTAACATAACAAAATTTCTTATCGACTAATTTGGAATCGATTTGTTCTTAACAAAAATTTAATTTTTTACTCATTTTTCTGACACACGATTTATTAATTTATAACAAATATATATTTATAAAAACATATATGTATATATATATTTATAAAAATATATTTATATATTTTCTTACATTTATTTGTTTTACAATTTATTCATGTGAATATGGAGGAATAGACGATTTAATCAGACTAAAATTCAAGCTTTCGTCTAGTTCACTAACGCGATTCTAATTTATTTGTAGAGTAAGTAACATTGTCGCTTATCATTATTGATTATCTTGAAGGATCAATCGCAACAACTGTCGCGAGCGAAGACAATGACGCTAAATGATCGGCGTAACGCCAATGTGTACTAACGCGCAATTTGAGTACCGTAAACCACTGGAAATTGACATTCTCCAGCTGGACGAATAACGATTCGGCCTAACGGTACGAACTGTTAGTCATCGTTACCCTAACGCGCCAAAGTCGTCAATGATTGTCCGCAAGAATAAGGAGCCGATTCGCCAGTCACATTTAATAAACATATGATCCAACATTTTTCAACATAACACTGATGTTCAATGTTAGATAATCTGAAAGTAAAAGCAAGGAATTTGTTATAATCGATATTTTATTTACCGATAAAAATCGCCTACTAAATATTTTATTTTAAATACATGTTATATTTTTTACAAAATCAAAATTAATTCAATCTTGTTTGATTTTTTAATATTTTCTGTGGATGTGTTATTTTATTTTTTTAATTCGGAGGATAGACAATTTTTAATATCTGTTAAGCCAGAAAAAATGACATTGCGTGCGCTTATTATAATTATATTGATTCTAAAAAAAAATGTATCCACATAATCTGACATTATTGGACGCGAAAAAAAAAAATTAAGATTGCAATATTGTTGCTATTGCAAAAGAAGAAAAAACGTGATCGTGAAAGTTGTTTCACTTTTATTTAATTTCACATTTGTTTGCTGTATGTTTTATAAATATCCTGCGTAAACACAACACACACACACGCAATATACGAAGAAACCACCTCGTTTTCAGCGGTTGTTGAGAGGGAAAGCTCGTGCGAAATTTTTGCAATGTTGTCGAGATTCGAGGTCAAGGAAGAAACAATCGACTTCTTTGTCATAAAATCATATAATTGTATGATTGTTGTCCCTTTTCGAACAATATGAGTGAATTAAATAAGCGAACATCGGCGATTTAATTGTTGGCCAACATTATTATTTTCGCGAAGCAATTTGCTTTCGAAATTATATCGGCATGTTAATGTCGAATCTCCCCGAAAAATGTTCCGCGTAAATTATCGCAATAACGGTGACCTTGATGTAACGGTATGCCTTGCATAAGAGTACTCTGAAATGCATACAATGCATAATCGCGCAATTTCGTAAGTCATTATTAATATATTAGTCATTTTTTATAATGCTGCGACAGACTTTTAGCATGACCTCAAAAGCTAAAGCAATTATAAATAATTGAGGGAGATAATAAAGCTGACATATTTGTCATATTATATTAATTGAATTTTGCTGTTTGTGACAAAATTGACAAAAAGCTATATATGTAATAGTAAAGTTAGTTATCAATTATTTACGCCTTTTTAAAATTCTTGTTGTATCAAAAAATAGGCTATTATATCGATTTTACATGACAAAATTATTTACAGTTATTAACAGAAATATCCGGACAAAATAAATAAGTAAACAAAAAAATTTATAAATATTTAATTATTTATTTAACGGGACAAATTGATTTTTTTTTTACAAAGAATGCTGCTACGTCATTTAGTATGCAAAGTTGCACATTTGCATTTATAATTCGGTTGATTTTCAGCGAATGTGTGAAATCATACAGTTATTTATGTGAGGTGACTTGCTTATCACCATGTTGATAAAAAAGGACCTTGGCTGACTAACATTAAAAAAAGACATCGAAAAGTTAGTTGCACGTTATCATAAATTATTAGCGATAGGCACCGAACGGTTAAAGTTCTGAATAAGCGCCTTTATCGTAAAATTGTTGGTCACTCAGGCAATTTTCCTGAATGCTTCAATAGAAATACTCTATTTCAAATATCGATTACATTTTCATAACTACTAAGAATCAGTAAGAAATTTTTTATTTTAATATAAAAGGATAAATGATGCAATCTTTCATGCATTTTAAATTGCGAACTATTATTAATTAATATTAATATAATATTAATAATATTTTTTATAATTATATATACATATATGTATGTATGTATATATATATATATATACGAAGGAATTGGTATTCTATATATATA
>NW_021853724.1:685587-726316 GCF_003651465.1 Formica exsecta
GATATATATAGGATGTATCGAAAGTCATGATACAAATGGAAGTGATTTTTCATGTAAATGCAAGTCGAAAATGTAGAATAAAATTTTCTTCATACAAAGTTTTGTTTTTACGAGAAAATAAATTTGGCAAATCCGTTAAATATATATACATTTGATTAATAACAAGAATCAGCTCGCACAAATCTTGTTCTACATAATTATCTCTGTTTGTATTTATGAACAATTTATTTGCTTATACTTCTTTAATTTGCCGAGCAAAACTTTGTGCGCGATAAAAAAGTGACATTTTTAGAAATTTGCAATTTAATAAAATAAATGCATTATTGAAATTTGTTGTATTTCTTTGATAAGTCATAATATGTTCATAACAAATAGAAACAGTTATGTGTAGTAAAATACGACTCTCATTAATCAAGTACACATGTACTGAACGGATCTTCAAAAAGTGGATTTTCTCGAAAACTAATCTTTATATGTGAAAAAACTTTATTCTACATTTTCAACTTGCATTTACATGAGAAATCACCCCTGTTTCGCTTGTATTACTATTTTCGACACCTTGTATGTATATAAAATTAAATATATGAATATATAAATAAAAGAATCCATGTAACGAGTCTATAAATCTATGTACTCATTCCAATTTCAGTTTACTTTGTACTATTATGCAGTTTCAAGTTCAAGCACGTAAGACGTTCTTACTCTTACAAACTGTAATGTTATGGTTATGAGGCAGCGGAACAGTTACTTAATATCTCGGATACAGTCAGCCAGCTTCGTACCTCACCAATGTGATCAACAAGACAAACACAAGAATTCGCTGTAAGTTACGATTACACGCGTGGTGGCGGCGGAGAGAATTGACGGTTGAAAAATTCGCGTGGCCGCGCCAGCAGCAACGGTAGTCGCAGTCAAGTAGAGCGTGTTCGATGGTGTTTCTGAATGTGGAAAGGCGATCATTGGAGCTCGAATTGCCGTTACGCTATTTACGACGGGAAAATTTTGCGCGCGGAAGTTTTGTAGGAGATTAATTTCTGCGGAATGCGCGAAATTAATTTCGATCGACACGCTACTTACAGTTACAGCATCAGAAGAGCGCTTAATGTCTTAGTTATTATAAAGATATAATATTGCACAAACATGAAAAGATATTATAATCTATCTGTCAATTCGATCAATTGAGATATTTTCAATAATACATTGATATATGTTGAATGCAATGCGCAAACCACTTGGCTAAAATATGTTCATAGAAAATAAGAGGATAATATAAGAAACGTTAAAACGAATGCAATATTGTCATATTTCGCTTGATTCACTGCTACATTTATATGTCACTGAAACTCTATCGAACGAGCTTCTTACCGTTAATCCAATAAACATATGAATGTTTTAATGACAAAATATTATAAGGATTAATAATCATATATAATTTGTTTTCTTGTCCACATACCTTTTAAAATCAAACGAGCTCTGTCTGTGTATTCGATTATGAAAGAACTATACACGTGTACGGTTCCTCAGGAGCCCGTGGCACTTGACACGATGAAGGTTCCAGCCTGACTGGCGTCAGACGTAGCTCGTCGAACGGTACTTACCTACCTGAGCAAGTCCCCCTGGCTCTGGAGCGTAGAAGCCGACGATACAATGCACCTCCTGTACGTCTCCTGATGCAGATTCCTGCATCATAGCCCGGATATTATTCGTACTTGACTGTGGAATTCTCGTACTCTTGCTTTGAGACTTTCGAGACATTCGAACGCGCTCGCGTTTGATTTTTTATTTAGAGACCTGTTACGTTTAGAGTGCTTAATTTTTGAATGGCATTGCGAGAGGCTTATGATTTTTTATCAATATTATTAATTTATATCATTATATGTACATTTTTTTTTGACAAAAATGTTATGGGAAATCTAATTGTGAATTAATACCAAAAATTGATAAGCTCAAACAAATAAATTTCAGGAATCTGTATAACAATTATATTGAAATAAATAAATTTGCTTCACAAACATTTTATTTTAGCGTTAATTTTATCAGAATTGATAAATTCGTACTCTTAATAAGATGCTTATTATCTTTTAATTGCATTTATTAAGTTGACTATTTTTGTAATTAGTTGAAAAAATATAAACAATAAAAAAAATACATTGTACCAATTATCTTAGCAATCCCGAATAATTAAGTGTTTATAAAATAATAATTAAGAAAAATGATACAATTTGTATTAAATGAGACTTTGGATAAACATTACATACTAGTACTTTGCAATACAATCTAGTCAACGACATTTGTCAATAATATAAACATTTGCAATCGCAAATGAAAATTACCGTTATCAAATAGCTTCATCAATTTTTTTCGAGATTTCATGATAATATGCAAATTGCTTGACGTGTTTCTATCTAATCTATTTGGAAAGAATTCCAGATATCGAATGAGTAAGAAGTTTCACCGGATAAAATATCTCGTGGGCCTTTCCACAAGGTCGCTGTAACACACTCGAATAGCTGTGTTTCGTGGTAAAACCGGCTCCGATACAGATACACACAAAAGCCGCTTTCGACAGACAGTCGTTGACCCTGCAAAGAATTAGGGAACACATTCCGTGCAACCGGTCTCTGTAATTTCAAATATCGAAGCGATGCTTGACCTGTGCCTGATCTAATGCGATTTTGATTGACCGATAACTTTATAATTACATAACTTTTTATTTATTTTTTTTATATTCTTTATTATTGTTTATTATTATTTATTTTTTAAATTTATATTTTTCTGTTTAATTGTTTAATTACACAAAATTTTTTTATTATTTTATTGAACACTTAACCGATTACAAATCACAATGACACAATGTCAACTCTTGAGTAATTGACTCGTTGATATTTCTTATTTGTTTTTCATAAAAAGTTGTTAATTTTCAAATGTATTGAAATAACTGTTGCGAGGTTTCGCGAGTACGACATGAGAATTTTTTAATGAAGAATCGTTCTTCCTGGAGTAATACAAAAGGTATATTGCGAATAATGGTCCCTTTTATGAAATAGAAATATATGTGCTTTAGAAATTGATATGCAACGCAATTTTACATAATATACATATAGTTAGAATTTAATATTTGAAATCGCAAGAGGAAAATTGTATAATATACTCTCGATTTATAAAGAATCAAATAAATTTTATAGATGTATAATCAGAGTAAATATATCGGAATTTTTCAATATCTCTCTTTTACCGGAAAAAAATAGCAGTTTAAATTCATTGTCCATAAATAAGAAATTAGAAAAGAAAGTCTAACTTCTTTGCGATGTTGACATATAAATATGTATGAGTGATACTTGATGAGTGATATGTATGAATGATACATCTCTTATGAAAGAGGCACGCAATATTTTAAGATTTAAATATTTTTACAAGAGACAATAGATAGAGAAAAAGACTACAATCAATATAATATCCGTATGTCTTAAGGTAGCGGTTTTGTATAGATTGCAACATTCGTATATAGCTAATTTTTTTTCTTCAAGAAAAGATTGCGAAGGACTACGTATTCCTTCGCGAAAAGTCAGCGCAGCTGGAGGTGGTCGCACGCGAATAAAAGATGCACAATGTATAGTGGCATCTTCGAAAAAAGAGCGGACTTTTGTGCTTATACATATCTATGACGGAAGTCCTCGGATTTGGAATGATCATACACGGAGGCACCACCACCATGACACTGTTGGTGCATAAATTGGCCCTAAGCTGCGTTGGCATTTGGCCTGTGAAGAAGAAGAATCTCTTTATGGATCTCAGATGGATCATTGCCGTATTTTTGGAAGCAAGTACTGTTAAATGAGTCATTTATTATTAATCGCACTCCATCTGTATAAAGTTTAATCAAATGCAATTACATTGATTAATACGGATATTAACATAACATCATATCATTAAATATAGTTATGCATTTTTTTCACTTACGCTGAAGATTTTCAGTGAGTGTGTGTGTGATTTTTTTCTTACGAGATATAACAAGTGTGTCGAAAAAGACCTACGTAATTGTCTTCTTTTTTTGCCAAATACAGTTATATAAGATAATAAATTGTTTTCGCAATTATCATCTGCCAATGGAGTCGTGAATGGTACGTCCATGAAGAGAATAAATTTAAAACTGTATTTATATTTTTAGAATTTTATATACTTCAGTGCGGGAATGATTACCATTGTAAATTTATAATTCTGAAACACTCTAGACTAATTAACATAGAAAGTCATATAATTTTTATTATCTATTATATAAATAATTTAATTATAATAATAATTATTATTTATATAATGTATAATAAAAATTATTTGACTAATGTATAATAAAAATTATTTGACTTTAGGTCTGCATTAATTAGTTTAGAGTGTTTCAGAATTATAAATTTACAAGCTTAATCATTTCCGCATTGAAATATATAAAATTCTAAAAGCATTAATACAGTTTTAAATTTATTCTCTTCGTAGACGTATCATTCACGACTTTGCTGGCAGATGATAATTATGAAAACAATATATATGTATATTCATTAATTATTGTTTTTTTATGTAGTATTGTCTAAAAATGGTATCTTTTAATAATCGCACTGATAATGTTTGCGCGTATAAATACATTTTTAATAAAAAGGCAAAAAAAAATTAACATTTGAATATTATAATCTATCGTCGCAATACATGTAACATTTCTTTTTGTAATTCTCCAGGCGGTGCCAATGTGCGTTTATTTTACCGAAATTTACCTTCATTGTAACGGCGCAAAAAAGTCCTTTGACTCAGTAACACCCGGCGCCGCCGCCGCGTTAGCCCTCACAAGACTGATCACGCCTCGTATCCATCGAGAGGAATTACTCGAGATAATCACTTCCATGACGGATGATTGGGTGACGCAGAAGGATAAAAGAGTACGCTCGATCATGAAGAAGTACGCGACGATGTCGACGCGTGTGACGATACTCACCTTCATTCTGGTGGGCATCATAGTCGGTGTTTACGCTTCTATGGCGATATCGGCGATCACTGGGAGAAAGCATAATAACGAGATCGATAATGCAAACACGAGCCACGAGGACCGGATTCACGAATCGTGCGTGTTTCGAAGCGAGTCGTCGCGTCAGGCGTTCATGATCGTCCAGGCGATGCAAATGTTAATCACCGGTATATCGACCTTCGGTACCACCAGTTTCTTCTTCGGATTAGCCATGCATCTGTGCGCTCAGTTTGACGTTTTGAGCGTCAAGCTGTCCGAATTCCGGATCAACAAGGCGTATCGCGCGATAGCCGAAGCGGTCCAGAGGCACTGCCAGCTTATCCGTTTGGCCAACTGTATGGAGGAATCGTTCAATGCAAATATTTTGATGTATCTGTTCGTTACTACCACTCTCATGTGTATAGATGGTAATGCACTTTTAAACATATACGTAAATTGGATTGTTAAAATTAAAGATTATTTCAAAAACTGGACTTTTTTCATCGTATAAAATTATTTT
Organism: Formica exsecta; assembly: GCF_003651465.1. NCBI lineage: Eukaryota > Metazoa > Arthropoda > Insecta > Hymenoptera > Formicidae > Formica > Formica exsecta. Next base: position 691,095 of record NW_021853724.1, read on the forward strand.
TTTTTTATTAAATATTTTTTTTTGCAGGAACTAATTTTAATTTTGAATTAGTTTTAAATTTAATTTTCATTTAACTTTAAAAAATTAATTATTGTATTGAAGAGAGGAATCATAAAACGATTGTTACGAGTTTATAAGAAAAATAGCTTATATATAAAAACATTTTATGTCTCTTTTTAATTTGTAAATATTGGATGATTGCATAAGTTCGTGCCCGATTTTCATAGATGGCATTAAGTTACTGCATATGACTGTAATTTTATCTAGAAATTTTTTTTATACAACGTTTGCAATAAAATATAGAATCTCGCAAACTTTGGCAAATTTTGAGGATATAAACATTGCGATAATATCTTCCAGGCTTCATGTTAATCGCGTCATTACGTCTCGGCAATCTAGCCATGATTATACATAGCGCTAGCGTTTTACTTCTCATGATGATCCAATTGTCATTTTACACATTCGCCGGTGACTGCTTGGAGATGAGAAGCATCGCGCTGTCATACGCCACTTATGACTGCGATTGGTACGAGCTGCCAGCCAATGTAGCCAGAGATTTTCAGATTATTCTAATGCGAGCCAGTATTCCACATCAATTGACGGCCGGAAAGTTTTTGCCCATGAACATGATTACGTTCAAAGATATTTTGAAATCCACAGCGTCATATCTCTCAGTCCTGCGTGTCATGTTAAATGAATAAGTTATTTATATTCTTATGAAGAATTTGTGTCATCGATTATTTACTTTGTAAAGTAGTTTAAAAGATAATTTTGAATAAATTATATCAATTATATTTTAATTTTAAAAATATTCATTTTTTGCATATAAATTATTATTATACATATGATATTATATTATTTTACAATTTCAGAAATATTCATATGTTATATTATTTACATATCAATATTAAATATTCATATATTACAGGACTAATTTGAATCGGATAATGAAATATCCGAGTATCCAAGTACCCGCTTGGTATTTGAAGTATGCGCATAATACACAAGTATTATCTGATTATTTTTAATTATATTAATTTAACAAAAAAAATCGATTTTTTCTTTTAACAATACAGAATATTTTATATCATTTACTCTTTTCTACTTAAACTCATGACAACAGCATAAAACGATAGACTGACGTTTCATAGTAAGCGAGATCGAAACGTATAACAATATAGTGCTTTGATTTCGGCTACAACCGCGACGTAGGAACTGCAATGCATTATTAATTTTCGCACATCTTTCAATATTCCTGCTCTAAATAAAAGAGACGCGTGCATTGCATACCGCGGATACATATTTGCACATACATTCTAGGCAGAGTCTGTACTCGGTAAAAGTACAAAACTCTTTGTAAGACAGTCATCAATCACAGAAACATGTGATTTTGTTGCGTCAATTCTATTTCCGCGTGACTACTCCTCGCGTGAATAAAAGATCAAAGAAGGACGCCCCGGCCTCGACGGGTAGCGAGGTGCTCTTGCCTTAGTAAGTCTCCAGTTCGATCAAGTTTCGCACAGTGAGAAGAAATCGGATAAACTTTATCAAAACTGGTATTGATAATTTAATTCAACTTGGATTCTTAATTAAAGATCGATATCCAATAAAATGTATTTAAATTTTTTGTTATTAAAATACTCGAGATACCTGCATTATTGATGATGTGTTTATGTAATGATAAAATTTTTTCTTTGCATTTGCATTGCGTTACATTTTCAATAATTTTTGTCTTTTATTTAGATCTTTTAAATTATAATTCTTAGAAAAAGTATAGAGAAATATCAATAATATTTAACAATGAAAAAAGTAAAAGACTGGAACAACGAAACCCATCACGCTATAAATGTTTACGAAAAAGTTCTTGGCATAATTGGAGTTTGGCCCTTAAATGCGGAAGAGCACAAATCTATTGCACGATGCTTCTTAGCTATTTTGATTCAGGTAAGTGTCGAAAACTAATTATTTATATCATCAACACGAAATATTATCAAGTGAAGTTGAAGATGTATATAATAAAAAATATGTCTTGGTATTATTCTCTTTCATGTTTTCGTTTCTCATTTCTTTTCTTTTTTTGAATAAAAATATTTAGATGTTTAAAACTTTTGAGATTAAAAAATTGGAGATTAAAAATAAAAAGTCGCGCGAGAATTAACACGATCACCCCCGGCGATTAGATCAGTACTATCGGCAGTCTGTCCCTGGAAGCCTATCGGCAGTGCCTCGGTACCGAAGACATGATGGAAGCCTTTTTAATGGATCTCTCGTCTGTCGTCAGCCTCTCCAAGCTACTTGTCGTCCGGTTGACTTGGAAACACACTTACATCTTGGTAACCTCCCTTATTGACGACTGGTCGATACCATGGGACGCACGACGCAGGGAGATCATGACGAGGTACACCAACGTCGGCAGGATCGTGTCTCTGACAATATTGTACCTGGGTTACGCGTCGGGTGTGTCGTTTCTCTTTATGGCCGTGCAGTTCGACAACTTGATACCCTGGCTGAATGCGTCTGAGGCAAACAATAATGCCACCGTGTTGCCAACATATTTTCTGGCGACTTACTGCGTGTTTGGATCGTTATCCGGGATCGCCCACAGCTGCGTCCTGCTGCTACAAGTGGCGCAGATTTTTGTCAATGCCACTTCGCACTGCGGGAACGATGGTTTCTTCTTCGGTCTCACTATGCACCTATGCGGACAGTTCGAAGTACTCCAGATGGATTTCGCCGACATTGAAGTGGAGCAGCGAATCTGCAAGAGGAAAATGCGGATGTTGATTGGCAGGCATTGCCATCTGATAAGACTGGCTGACAGTCTTGAATACGCTTTCAACATGGCCATATTCGCACAGACATTGATGAGTGTACTGCTGCTTTGCGTGGAAGGTATTTATCTTTTTTTCTTACGCATCTTTTTGTAAATTATTATACTAATTTTTGCATGTACAAAATTTACAGTGATTTTTACATAATAAATGTACAATTCGTATTCAATGACAAAAATATTTTCAATTTAATGAAATATATCCGAGAAATCCTAATATCAGAAAACACGGTAATGTCTCGCGTCAAGTCACGCGCAGCAACAGCGAGGCACCCCGGATATTCATACGCGAATCGCACGCGAATTGAGAGTATCTTAGATTATCAGTTCTGAATAACGGCTAAACCGATCGAATTCTTGATAGGCTTAATCGATAGCTTGTGTTTAAATTATACATATAAGGAAAGCGTCTTTATTTTTGCTCTATATATTCTGAAAAACAGAGATATTACGACACAAAGTCAAAATGTGGAAACTTTTATTTGAGGAACGTCACCGTCGCCCTACACGTACTATACACGTACACAACACATGTAAAAAAATATAGTGGTATTGCGCATATACATGTATGTACACACACATGCAATATGAAAATGTATTAGTCTTGTACGGTTGACGCGCTCGACAGAAGATTACACTAGCGGCGCTCTGAGATTTGACAAATAAAAAAGGTTAACACAGTAGCGTCTTGCGCTTACGGTCTTACATACAGGTCTGAAAATTCCAGTAGTGGGGAAAGGTCGCTTAGAAAAGTGGTTTTTAGTTTTCTGGTGGCCGCTAGAGTCATTGTAGGGTTGACCACAGTGGCGAGGGACGTCGGAGCCGAGGGGATAATTCTCTGTCTCCATTTTTTGCCGGTTTTGCAATTCGGTACTGCGTACCACTTCGTCATTTTCCAACAATAATTTCTCATATTATCTTAAACATTTCTCATATTATCTATAACACAATAACCACACCATGTTTTTGAAACAGCTCTCTCGGGGTTTTCAGGTTACGTTTATCTGAGGACGTTTATCATAGCGACGAGTAGTAGCTATGTAGAAACTAAATGCTTCCTTAATAAGCGACTATATCCCCACCACTGAAATTGCGGCCAGTCACGCGTAGCTAAATTCACGCGCATTAAGAATATCGCGGAATAGTGCAACAAGGAAGAGAAGTGATAAAGTGAGAGATAAGAAATTATTAACGATTATAAGAGTATCGCGGAATAGTGCAAGAAAGAGAATAATATTTTTACACACAAAAGATTGCTAATAAATAATATATATTGGATATTATAAAATAAAGTTCTTAAAAAAATTCTTCATTAAAAATGCATTTTTGTAAATGATTAATCATTTAATAATTGTATTTGTCATAAATTATATTATCATAAATTTTATTGAAATGTAAAACTGCATAAAAGGTAGCACCGATTTTATTGCTATTTAAATATGTTGTAGGGGAGGTTCTTCTGAGTAATCCCCCGCAAGAAATTTGTGGGAGATGATATTAATTTAGGAGATATAACAAATTAAAGTTTCATAGTTTTAATGCTTTTTCTATTATAAAATAAGGAAAAATGAAGTTTGTCTACGTTGTATTTGTGTAGAGCAGACGTGGAAAAAGTGTTTGTTTACATTTACGGGATAGGACACTCATGGATACTTTGTCAATAATATGTTTCATCTATTTCTCGCAGTTCGTTAAAAGCTTTCAACATACGACTATATGAATTTCTAAGTCTTGTTGAAAATAGGAATAAGTTAATAGCAAATTTTAGTTTTAAAGCAGAAATAGGTTTGGGTTAGGTTATATCTTCCGGAAATGGAGCACCCCCTACGGGGGAGTGGGGGCGGAACCCACTGATCCACGCATAAACTTTCTAATCCACGCAACAATTGTAGAGTAGACCCTACTTCGCATTGTAAAGTATATGTGTGGACACAGTGGGTTCCGTCTCCCCTATGGCGGGTCTCCACTTCCGGAAGATATAACCTAACTCAAACCTATTTTCAGTTTTAAAAGTAAAGTTCGGTTGAGAAAAAAAAATTTTTTTCGGGGTGGGGGTGCAGGGGGAGGGGCTCCACCCCTTTCCCGCCAATGCATTTAATAAATAATATTTTTGAAGACCTGACTCAGAAATTCATGTAGTCGCATGTTGAAAGCTGTTAACAAACTGCGAGAAATAAGTGAAACAAATTATTGCCAAAATATCCATGACTGTGTACTTATCCCGTAAATGTAAACAAACACTTTTTCATCTGCTCTCTATAATAAATACAACGTACATAAACTTTACTTTTCCTAATATTACTTTATAATACCTGAGAAAAAGCATTAAAACTGTGAAACTTTAATTTGTTATATCTCCTAAACCAATGCCGTCCCCCACTTATTTCTTGTAAGGAATTACTCAGAAAAAACTTTAAGTAGCGATTAAATCGGAGGTGTGTTATCTTTTATGCAATTTTACCATTTTATTTATTATATTAATTATTTAATAATTGTATTTTGATCAGTTTCATAGAAAAGGATATCTCGTAATGTATCAATAATTTCGTACACAATATTTTATATTCTGCATTCGTGAACCGCAAAAAAATATTTAGATAAATCGCTAATAATTTGTTTTTATTATCTTTATTATTAAAAATAGAATTATACAACTCATATTTTCTGCTTCATTTATATATTTAATGATGAAATAGATAAACAGCAAGAATTATTTATCAATAGATTTTGAACATGGATTTTAAAAACATGGCGTCAAAATAATGGATATTTATAAGCGAATGACAAGTATCGTGGGTGTAGGGTCTAGCTCATCTAGGGAACAGCTTATTGGCAGTGGTAAGAGCAGTCACCCGGTAAGCGAAAAAGACTTGGGTTCGAGTCTCGATTCAGTGACTTTGCCTTGATATTTTACTCGCCTTTGTCTTTTTACGGGAGTAAAGAGGAGTTTATTATAAAAATCTCGAATTGAGATTTAGTTGTATCTGGTATAGAATCAAAAAATTTCGTGCCTTGCGTGCACAATAATCAATTCATAGAAAAATTATTTTTTATGAAACTGACGCATTACCATCCGCGTCTGACTCTTATTAGCCAACAAAAATTTAAACTTGTGATCAAAAATAAAAAAATTATACGAGTATTTTAACCGAAAACAGTTGTACAAAATAGCTGTTTTAATTTCTTACAAAAATAATGACACTAAAAAGTTGCGCTATCTCTAAATAAAAATGTATGCTATATACATAAAACTATATATATAAAACTTATTTATAATAAAAGGCTCTAGTAATAAATATAACAACAGAAAAAGACTATCTTCAGCATTTGTGAATTACAAAACATTGTGGATTGTCAACTAAATATGAATAATGAAGACAAAATACAAAGAACAAAATTAAAGTATGAGTTACGTACTAGAAATAAAATCAACTATGTATGCACATGTCAAAGACATTTAGTAACTCCCCGACGGATAAGGATTAACGGATTTTACGATGTAGCATGTACTTTGTAAGTTGTAAAGCGAGGTCCACCCTGCCTACCGGCGGGGGGGGGGGGGGGGGGGGGGCGAAGGCCCCCCTTGCACCCTCCCCGTGTGTGTGTGTGTGTGCGCGCGCGCGCGCGTGCTTCCTGTCCGTGCATGTACTTTGGTATATTTCAAACTTGTTTTGTTAATAACTTTTTAATAAGCAACGAGCGACGATTAAATTAGAAGAAAAAGTTACTCAGAATTATGTCCTTGATAACATATGTCAAGGTCAAGGTCATTGGGGCTGGGTCCCCTATTTGCTATATTTAGCCCAGGCCCAAACATTTCAGAGATTGTTGGGATATACGGAATGTTAAAGTAAGAAGTATGTGCGATGCTTTTATTCTCCATGGAATTTGACGTCTGTATAATAATCGTTTTATTTGCTTGTGTTGTAATTAGTGTTTTCATGCGTTCATATAAAGTTGAAAATATGAACACCAGTAGATATCCGTTTGTGAGTAATGTATTGACCACGAATTTAAGGATTTTTTTTGTGGCACGGTGACCGTGCCCTTCTTGTGGCAGAGAGGGTGTCGAGACTCAAAGTGTAAGTATCTACCGGAAAAAGTAGATTTGTGATACCAGTCAAAAGAGGTAAAATTATTTTGTATTATCATGATCACATCTAAAAAATTCAATCGGTTGTCGATTCTCTCTTCCATTGTAAACTGCAACCTCATGTGAAATGAGTTAAATGTGTGCAGCACTACGTTAAACCTGAAGGAATCGCTAACACGATATCGTCAACATATCTGTAGTAAAACGGAAAAGTAATAGGTAAAATCTCAATTGCTCTCGTTTCCAGATCTTGTAGTGTAATGTCGGAGAGAGCGGAAAACCCATTGATGTGCTGAATGTTTGTCGGTAAAATACGTCATTAAACATGAAAAATATGGAGTCAAGAACAAACCGGACTGCGCAAGAAATTCATCACAAGGTATGATACACTTTCCCTCAATAAAGCTCCATCTTTTTTTGATACTGTCCATAGCAAGATCTACCGGAATATTGGTAAACAATGATACGACATTTAATGAAATTAATTTGAATTCTTCTTGTATGTGTATGTTAGTTAATTTTTCAAATAATTGGAAACTATTGTTTATATGACTGGCAGCTGTGGGTATGGAGCTATAAATTATATTATGTAAGAAAGCAATCAATTCGTATAGCGAAATGTTTGTTGACGAAAGAATGACCCGTAGAGGACAGCCCAGCTTATGAATCTTCGGCATACCATAGGGTCTCGGTAATACCCTATCAGTGCAATTGAGTTTTTTATATGTTATGTCCGTAATGTATTCACGTTTTTCCATCTCACGAGCAACTCATAAATATTTTTAATTAGATTTTTTATAGGATCTTTTTTACCACTATATAGGTACTATGATCTTACATGCTGCACACATTTAACTCATTTCACACGAAGTTGCAGTTTACAATGGAGGAGGGAATCGACAACCGATTAAATTTTTTAGATATGACAATGATAATACAAAATAATTTTATTTCTTTTGACTGGTATTACAAATCTACTTTTTCCGGTAGATACTTACATTTTGAGTCTTGACATCCTTTCTGCCACAAGAAGGGCACAGTCATCGGCCTCATCGACAGAGCTTTCCGGTTCTTCCGTCCAAGTTTTCACTAAAAAAATCTTGAATTCGTGGTCAATACTCACAAACGGATATTCACTGGCGTTCATATTTTCAACTTTACATAAACGCATAAAAACACTAATTACAACACAAGCAAATAAAACGGTTGTACAGATGTTGAATTTAATGGAAAATAAAAGCATCACACATACTTCTTACTTTAACATTCCGTATATCCCAATAATCTCTGAAATGTTTGGGCCTGTGGTTCGTGATTTTCATACTAGAATGTCTTACACGGGCTTAAATAAACTAAGACAGTTCATCCGCGTACAAAAGGATAATTTGCCCAATTTTTTGCGCAATAACGTCATATATAAAATATTATGCAAGGACTGCAATACCTATGTCAATCAAACTAGCAGATTTCTAAAAACAGGAATTGCCGAACATCGCAACCACATACAAAGAAATATGACACAACATTCCATTATCACGGACCACAGGCTTACTAATCACGAGTTCGCATGGGATAAGGTGGAAATATTGGACGAGCAGCGTATATCTATACGGCAAGCGTCTCATGTCGGAGATGATATTCATTAGAAGACAAATTAACAGTCTTAATTTACAAAGTGATATAGAGACTTACAACAAGCATATCTCACGTTGGTGGAGAATCTATCAAAAATTTAAAGAGTTTAAAATAAGAGCGCGCGTTCCACCGCATTACCCATATGTAACAATGTTCTACATCTACAATATTCCGAATGTTTATTTATATGAACAATGTCAGACTACCCGATGTAGCTGTCATTTAAATTAACCGACAGTTATGTTTTGCTCTTCGTTGACTCGCGGTGTCTCGTTCGATGGATATAGTAAGTTGCCTTATTTAAACAACTCCGTTTCATAAATTAACACGTTAACTATTAAAGGTGTGCACAATTACAATGGTCCCTACCATCCAAAACCATACAAATGTGTCCTTTACGGCGCGTACCGGAAAGATGCTGAATGTGCTTGTCCGTCGGGGGAGTTACTAAGTATCCTTGACATGTGCATACGCGGTTAATTTTATTTCTAGTACGTAATTCATATTTTAATTTTGTTCCTTGTATTTTGTTTTCGTTATTCATATTTATAGTTGACAATCCACAGTGTATACGTTTCGTGATTCACAGATGCTGAAGATGGTCCGAAATATTGGACCAAAACGTTCATCCGAATAAAAATCGTTAAAGGAATCCAAGAAATTTGCACATTGCCTACCGTGCCAGGCTCTTAATTAGCCAGTTTTTCTTATGTTTTAAAATTTATTTATTTTCAATATTAAAAGAAAAAATATATCTAATAAATTACAATATATTTACTATAAAAATCATTGAAAAGGTCAACAATCAATATACATTCCAACCTAACCTAACCACATATCTGATAACCACATGCATATGTTCTGTGAAAAGTTTAAGAAAATAAAGATAATACAAAACAAAAAACATAAAATTAAAAATTAATAGAAAAATTAAAATATTTAGAAGTTAATACAAAAAATTAAAAAATTATACAAAAATTAAAATCTGATACAAACAAAAAAAATAAAAAAATTTTAATTTGAAAGATCTTGGTGCTGTTAACTGTCAATGTATATATTAAACCAATAAGTAATAATCTTAATTTGGATCTAAATTTAATTTAGAATTATATTTTTAATTTAGTTATATTAAAATAACTGCGTAATGTAAATGTATTAAAGAATATATTAATTTTAGTATATTGTTGAGTTTAGCAGAGCCAAGCTCTTTTAATTAAAAGAAAACTTATTTTTCTATGAAATTGACGTACTACCATCCGCGTCCGGCTCTTATTTGCCCGCAAATTTTTAAGTTGTGATTTCATTTGAGAGCCTTATTAATTTCTTAACTTATCCTTTCAGGCCGAAAGATGGCGTTAATTTCAATAGTTATTTATATATAAGGCAAATGAGAAGTATCGTGGATGAGAGGTCTGAATAGCTTAGAGCTTAGAGATAAGAGCAGTCGCCCGACAAGCGAAAGATTTGGATTCGATTCCCGATTCAGCGAGTTCGCCCTGATATTTTTCTTGCCTTTATCTCCTCGAGGAGGTGAAGAGAAGTTTATTATAAATCTCGAATTGAGATTTTAATTATATTTGGTATAACCAAGAAATATCCGGGACCCATGCACACAATTAGTTTCATAGAAAACTTATTTTTCTATGAAATTGATGCACTACTATCCGCGTCCGGCTTTTATTCGACTGCGAATTTTTAAGTTGTGCTTTAATTAAATTTTTTTTATTTTTTTGTATTAATTTTTAAATTTTGTATAAATTTTTAATTTCTTGTATTAATTTCTGAGTTTTAATTTTTCTATTAATTTTTAATTTTGTTTTTTGTGTTTTGTATTATCTTTTTTTTTATTAAACTTTCCAAGATATATGCATGTAATTATTGAAAATGTGGTTATTGGAGCGTATATTGATAGTTTACATTTTCAATGATTTTTACAATATATATATTGCAATTTATTGGATATAATTTTTCTTTTAATATTAGAAATAAATAAATTTTACATATATAGCATAAATTTTTGTTTAGAGAGTTAGCACAACTTTTTAATATCATTATTTTTGTATGAACATAAACAGCTATTTTGTATAACTGTTCTCGATTAAAATACTGGTATAATTTTTTATTTTTAGTTGGCGCAATTTTTTTAAATCATTATTTTTTTAGGATATAACATAACATTTTTTTACAACTGGCGCATGTGCTTGGGGCCTTTTTTACCTTTTTTTAAAAAAAGATAAGTTTTTGTAACTTAACAAAGGGCTTCCTGATATATTAATCGTTTAATAGATAATTAATTTATGATTTAAAATACTTATATAATTTAATATTCCGCGCATATATAGGGAAAGTAAGGTAAAACCGGATACTTTTTTGGATTTGATTTCTTACAAGAAATCAGAGAAAAAAAATTTTGCTGATCGTTAGTAGGATTTAGTGGACCTTAAACTATGAGAAAATAAGGCTAGTTGCTGAAAAAAAATATTTGGTTACCAAGGATAACAAGATTTTTTGGAGAAGTCAAAATATCCGGTTTTGCTCTACCAATAGGGTAAAACCGGGTATCCATTTGAAAATATGTAAAGCATCGTGCAATTACGAAATCTAGATTTATTTTAATCAAAATACAATACAAAGATGTTTTCTATTGACAAAAATCACTTAAAAATATCCTCTTGTTCTACATTGCTGCAGGACTTTCTTATTTAATTTTTTAACTTTAAGGGTCTTCAAAAGCTTTTTTTTTTAGTGGTTTCTTTTTCTGAGTGGTAGTTTTCGTTTCCAACTGCTTTTTGTAGGGAGACAAAGTCAGGATAACAGTTCTTCCTCATTAGATGAGGTATGTAGGTACCCGGTTTTGCCCCAACACAAAGAAAATAACAAACACGGCGGCTGCATATTCCGGCGTACAAAGTGATGATCAAAATTAATTCGATATATACTGTTTAATATGTATAGAATGCAATGCTGCATTTACCGAAGCAGATGCTCTGTGTAGAAAAAGTTCATAACGATTCGATTGTTGTTCCGATATCGATCTTTTTTGGCCCGAAAATTTCAAACTTCTCTTAAAAAAGAAATATCGTGTGCACGTGGGTACGGTTCATCTCAAAATAATGATGACATCAATCTACAACTAATAACATGAGTTAGCTAAAGATAGTAGCATTTATCACGAAGAAACGGAGATACCCGGTTTTACCCTACTTTCCCCTATAAGATTTCTTGCAGATTGTGACGCGTCATATATAGGCCAAACGAGCAGGTTATTAAAAACACGTATTAATAAACATTGTAATCACATTACAAGAAATACTTCACAGCATACGGACCATAGATTAACAAATCACGAGTTTGATTGGGAGAACATTGAGATTTTGGATGAAGAATCTAGCCTTAAAAAAAGATTGATATCTGAAATGTTATATGTATGTATATAAAACATCAAAAGAGAGAGAGAATAGTCTCAATCAACTAATTGACACAGAAAGTCTCCATAATGCGTATGCTTCGATTGTACAAAATCTAACAAAAATTTAAATAATCTTTCGCGCTTTATGGATTGTGCTGTTCCTGCTATTTGTGAAATGATTTTCTATGTCAGTCTTGTTATTATGTATTAACTAAAAAAAACAAAGGTAAAAAAATATGCCAAGAACATATTTAAAAAATAACATATAAAAAATTTTTCCAAAAAAATAAAAAATAACTAAATATGAAATTAATAGTTAACTAGCCAAGTACTTAGAAGCAATTCAGTTTGTGAGAATTTATAATTTGAAATAGTATTTGTCATAAAATCAAATTTGTATTTATAGAAATGTTATACACAAATTCTCTGCATAAAATTAAAACGCATTATATTTTTATTAAGAGAAACCTGAGTTTCAAAATAAGTTCAATAGATAGAAATGTTCAAATTCTCTCCATAAAATTAAAATGCATTTTATTTTTAGTAACAGAAACCTGATTTTCAAAATAAGTTCAATAGAAATAAAAAAATATAAAAAAATTTTAATTAATTAAAAAAGCTTGGCGCTGCTAAAATAAACAATATGCTAAAATTAGTGTATTCTTTAATACATTCACATTGCAGTTATTGTGATATAACTAAATTAAATATAATTCTAAATTAAATTAATTGTTTGTTGGTTTTAATATATACTTGAAAAGTTAGCAGCGCCAAGTTTTTTTAATTAAAATATTTTTTTATTTTTTTATTTCTATTGAACTTATTTTGAAAATCAGATTTCTGTTAATAAAAATAAAACGCGTTTTAATTTTATGGAGAGAATTTGTGTATAACATTTCTATAAATACAAATTTAATTTTATGACAAATACTATTTCAAATTAGATATGGACTTCCGTTTCCGGTGGGAGAAGGTGTACAATAAGGAAAGTGTGCTCGTAAAGAAGAGAAAAGGAAAAGTAGTGAAGGCAGAGAGGAAGGAGCGGGGAAAGATGAGTGAGAAGGGCTAACGAAGAAGAACAAGGAGGAGTAAAGGAAGGAAAAGGCGAGGAAAGGCCACAAAAAGGGAAGGAAGGAAAGGAAAAAGGAATTAGAGGTTAGGAAGCAGAAGAAGAGAGAGAGAGAGAGAGTGAAAGAAGAAAAGGAAGATGAAAATCACGTGGGAAGTGATGATGAGAAAATTGGGAGAAAGAGCGGACGGAGAGTAGACCGATAAAGAAGAAGAAGGAGTGGATAATGCAGATCGTTACCATAAGAGAGGAGAGAGAGAGAGAGAGAGTGAGAGAGGAAAAGGAAGAAGAAGGGCCGTGGCACATAGAAAAACATAAGCAGTAAAGGTAACATTTCATGAGCAGTGAAAAGCAGCAGCAGTTTAGAAAGTAACTAGAATCGGTGACGTACTTCCGGCGCAAGTTTTTGCTGTTTGAAGTTCATCCTGTTGGGCTGCGTTCGGAAACATCACCCGTGTGCACACGAGTGTCGTTCTATGTTTGTTTAACTTTTGGTACATAACAAAGATAGAACAACATTCGTGTGCACACGGGTGATGTTTCCGAACGCAGCCTTAAACAGCAAAGCAGTAAAAGCTATGTTTTGGTTATATATGTACATATATTCTAAAGTATGGAATCACCAGAGATAAGCTTGTAGGAACTATAATTATAAAAATAATTACTCATTCGGTTATATCTCAATTAATATTTAAATTGAGATTAACGATTTAAAACACTGCAGAAAACCTATTTCATGGGCAGCGCAGCAATTCTGTAAAATCACCAAACAATGCTAGTTAGTTACTAAACTGCTGCTGCTTTTCACTGCCCATGAAATGTTACCTTAAGGTATCAAGGTTTACCAAAAATTTTAATTAAAAAAACGTGGCGCTGGTAAACTAATGGTAAACAATATGCTAAAATTAATGTATTCTTTAATACATTCACATTGCAGTTATTGTGATATAACTAAATTAAATATAATTCTAAATTAAATTAATTGTTTGTTGGTTTTAATATATACTTGAAAAGTTAGCAGCGCCAAGTTTTTTTAATTAAAATATTTTTTTATTTTTTTATTTCTATTGAACTTATTTTGAAAATCAGATTTCTGTTAATAAAAATAAAACGCGTTTTAATTTTATGGAGAGAATTTGTGTATAACATTTCTATAAATACAAATTTAATTTTATGACAAATACTATTTCAAATTAGATATGGACTTCCGTTTCCGGTGGGAGAAGGTGTACAATAAGGAAAGTGTGCTCGTAAAGAAGAGAAAAGGAAAAGTAGTGAAGGCAGAGAGGAAGGAGCGGGGAAAGATGAGTGAGAAGGGCTAACGAAGAAGAACAAGGAGGAGTAAAGGAAGGAAAAGGCGAGGAAAGGCCACAAAAAGGGAAGGAAGGAAAGGAAAAAGGAATTAGAGGTTAGGAAGCAGAAGAAGAGAGAGAGAGAGAGAGTGAAAGAAGAAAAGGAAGATGAAAATCACGTGGGAAGTGATGATGAGAAAATTGGGAGAAAGAGCGGACGGAGAGTAGACCGATAAAGAAGAAGAAGGAGTGGATAATGCAGATCGTTACCATAAGAGAGGAGAGAGAGAGAGAGAGAGTGAGAGAGGAAAAGGAAGAAGAAGGGCCGTGGCACATAGAAAAACATAAGCAGTAAAGGTAACATTTCATGAGCAGTGAAAAGCAGCAGCAGTTTAGAAAGTAACTAGAATCGGTGACGTACTTCCGGCGCAAGTTTTTGCTGTTTGAAGTTCATCCTGTTGGGCTGCGTTCGGAAACATCACCCGTGTGCACACGAGTGTCGTTCTATGTTTGTTTAACTTTTGGTACATAACAAAGAGCCATATTGAAACGTAAGCTACGCTGCAAATTCCGTATGGTTGAAATTCTTAAGTCTTAAGTCTTAATGCTTAAGTTTTTTTATGTGCCCGGGCCCGAAGGGCACGTGGTAAGTGACGGTGAGAAAATTGGAAGAATGAGCGGACAGAGAGTAGACCGATAAGGAAGATGAAGCAGTGGATAATACAAATCGTTACCATAAAGAGAGGAGAAGGAACGGCGGAGGAAGACGTAGGAGGCAAGATAGGGGGAACGGAAGGATCGAGCATGCGGAGGAAAGAGAGTAGAGGTTAAGAGGCAGACAGAAGTGTGGCACTGCTCAAGAAAGGGTTAAGAGATTAGAAAAGTGATAGTAAAAGAGCAAAAGAGACAGAAAGGATCGGACAAGAAAAATGAAAAAGGCGGAAGCATGGTGTGAGATGGCGCGGGTTAATAGAAGTGGATCGAGCACATGGCGGTTTGACACGGAAACGGGAGTCAGAGGGGGAAGAGAGGAACGCCGAAAGAAAAGTCAGATGAATTGGAAGTGGACGATGAGAGCAGGAGAGGAAGAAGTGGCGTGGAAGTTAGAGGGAAAAGCGCACGGCGGTGAAGAAGAGAGAAGAAAAGAAGAGATCAAGGGAAAAGGAGAAGGAAGGAAGAGACGACAATGTACACGGAAGGGTGGATGAAGGAGCTGCTGGAAGAAGTAAGAGGGATAAGGGGAGAATTTGAAACCAAGGAGGGTAGAGAAAGGGAGAGGAAGGGGAGAGGAACAGAGGAGGGCAACAAAGACAGCAGAGAAGGAGAGCGGGGAGAGGAGGGGGAGCGGTGAAAAGGAGAGGAAGCATAGGGGCAAAGAGGAGAGATGAGGAGGAAAGGAGATGCAGGAAAAGGAGGCAGGAGTTAATAGGACGGAGAGTAAGGAAAGAAACCCTGGTGGGACTTGGAAGAGAGAAGAAGAGAAGGAAGAGAGAAAGGGAGAAAAGAGAGTGAGAGGAGAAGAAGGGAGAATGTCGAGAGAAAAGGAGGCAAGGGAAGAGAAAAGAAGAGGAGGAAAGAGCGAAGATGAAGGATAGAAGAGAGCACAGAGGAAGAGAAAAAAGGAAGGGAGAAAAGGAAGGTGCATGGTGGTAAATAATAGGAGACTATGGATTGATGGGAAAGAGGGGAAGTGGGATGAGGAGAGGAAGATAGGGTGGGGGAGAGGGAGACAGGAGAAATGTGTAGGGGGGAGAGGTGACAAGAAGGGGAGAAGAAGAGGTGATGAGAGTAAAGGACTGTAAGAAAGTGTGAGAGATAATTGGAACATTGTAAGATTGTAAAGTGTAAAAATTGCAATTCCATAGGGGAGTGAATAAAGACCATATCTATCTATCTACTATTTCAAATTACAAATTCTCACAAACTAAATTGCTTTTAAGTACTTGGCTAGTTAAGGGGATCCAAAGCTCGACTTTGATGTTTGTCATCTCGCTTGCTTCTTCATTATTATAATCTTGAAAAAAATGTTACAGGACTTTTCTGTTCAGAATAACACCCTCTACCTTCCTTTAAAGGGTGTTCCGCGAATTTACAGTAGTTAGTTAGCCAGAGGCGGTCAGTTCGTGGCTGGTTGTTTTAAGAATATTTGACACCAAATGCGTTTTGCATGTTCGCTTTGGTTAAAAAATATATGCCAGAGGCGATTAATTCGTGAGCTGGTTGTTATTTCACACTAGATGCGATTTGCATGTGCGCTCTAAATATTGCCGAAATATTTGATCCCAGAAGCGATCTATTCACTCAAAAAAGTGGTAGTGCAACTACAGCAAAAATTTTCTGGGTGCGCAAAATTAACTGAGGTACATAAATGATTAGCAAATACTGTGATATCGCATATGTTTCGCATTTAATCAATCTAAGTGACAGAGACAGAATTTATATCTGAGTGTTCGTGAACTGGTTGTAAATATTTCATACCAGATGCAGTTTGCATGTGCGCTCTAGATATTGCCGAAATATTTGATCCCAGAAGCGATCTATTCGTGAGCTGGTTGTAAATAAAAGCTTACAAATCATTGGAAGGAATTGTAGTGATCACTGGCGATGTATTTTCTTTGATGGCACTAAACTTCGCGTATATGATAGCCTACTTGGCTGTACATACGGTAAAATGGTAGCTAAAGAGAAAAATTATATACATCTACGTTATCCTACAATAAATCAAGCTAACATTATTTTTGAAAAGGTTCAAATACAATCTGATGGCATATTTTTTGTGGGATTGTTGTGGGATTTACGCTGCGGCTTTCGCCACGACTATAGCCTTAGGATTTCATATTTAGTTTTTATTTCTTATTTTTTAAGAAAAATTTTTTATAAGTTATTTTTTAGATATGTACTTGGCGTATTCTTTTTTATCTTTGTGAGGTTTTTTTAGTGATTTCACTGCTTTTTGTAATTATTCTTACTTCATATTAGTATATTAATATAACAATAAATCACACGTAATTAATATCTGCTTCGATAAATAACAATCGCTTATGAATCGTTAATTTTTAACTGTCATAGAGATCGAGTTTCAGATATCTTTTAATAATTTTCGCGATCGCGTATAACGAGATACATACTATAACGACACATTAAGCTGTTGCCTACGCGCTGTCACTGTATGAATGACAACAAAGTGAGACATTCCATACACAATACAATAGCGCTATATATGCCGCATACCGACACGCGTCTTTGTTTACTTATTTGGCGGTATGATCATGCAGTGTAATGGGATGTACATATGCACATATTCTCTCTCTCTCTCTCCCCCTCCGCCTCCCTCCCGCGCACCCCCTCCCACTCTTCCAAAGGGGCCCTAAATCCTTCCCACTCTCCCTCCCTCTCTCCCTTTCTCCCTCCCTCCCTCTCTTGATAATGATAAAGAACGAAAAATGTCACAATTCTGATATACGATCATCATTTCTCGGGATTGAGTGCATCAATCTTATTCGAACCGGTCGCAATCGAAAGTTTGTATTCAGAATTATATAATAAAAGTGCCGTTAGATTTTTGATTATGGCTTTAGTTCCTGAGGTATTTTAATCGAAAGTTTATTAGACGTAAAACTCCAGATAAGTTACTTGATAGCGCCGTGGCGCCTGTACATAGGCAAACTGTTGACAGCCAGTCAGTGTTCTTTTATGTACTTGGCGTCGCGACACTACCGCGTCGCTTGATTATATCAATGCATGTTGTATATTTCTGGCACTCGGATGTTCTTGATCTCGACTCTCTGTCTTGTGTTTAACGTAGTTGTCTCGCGACAATACAATCCAAAATTTTATATTTTAAATCAACGTTAAAACTATAGACTTATATAATAGACTGCGCGTCTTCGTAAGAGGAGCTGAATACTACATTAGAAAGAGAGAGCAACAGTGTCCGAGATGCTGTCTCTTTCTAATACGAGAGTTGGTGGGGGACTTGGCGAACGCATCGGAGGGGGACGAGGTTCGCCGAATGGATAGAAGCGGGCCATCTTAAGTCTATGGTTAAAACATCCGACTACCTATGGTTACCGATTGAAAACTTTTGGACATTCTGTACGCTTATTGCCAAGTCAATGCTCGCAACGTTCGCGAACATCTGTCTTTGTTTAACTTTCGGTGAACAACAAGGATGAAATGATATCGTGAGGTCTTTTCATTGTTGTATTTCAAAAACTAAACGGTCAATAATCTCGGTATTTTTTTATTAGAATTCTTAAAATGTTCTTCTACTTTGTATTAGTTTTTTATCACTTTCTTGTTATTCTTTCTAAATATTAAAATTCAAAAAACGAGATTTTTATACGTTTTGCATATGCGACATGTATAAAAAGTGCAATTTTTGATAGCGATTATCTCGCGTTCGGGACGGTCAATTGCTTTTTAAGTTGTATAAACGTGTAGATACCACATTTATTAACGTATAGTTAAATTTTCAAATTTTTCTTGTTAATTGCGATTTGCGAGACAACTACCTTAATTTGGTGAATCTCCTCGCTACTTCTTATTCATTTTAAAAAATTTTTATACTTCGGAAAGGTTTTTTTTATTGTTCTTGGTCTTTAATTATTTCCCTTCAGCTTTGTAATGTCCTATCCTATGGACATTATGCCATCTTTTAACGGCTGAAACCGACAGGATACTCACTACGGGATGAAGGATGAGGACAAAGGTCGGGACATACGGGCTTTTGTCTGTTAATTTGCTGAAGATGATTCGAAGGAAGAACCGAAACGTTCATTAAATAAGATTTCTATTCGAATTTTGTTATGCCGACTTACTGCACCTGGCTCTTATTAGTCCATTTTTTATCCTTGTATTGATATATTTTTATATTAGAACCTTTCTGTTTTGCTATTTAATCACATAAAAATCAGTTCAAGTGTCACTATATGTATGTATTAATATAGCGAAGAATAAACAGAAAATCTTATTAATGATAAAAATAATTATTTTTAAAAAAAGCAACTAGAAAGGCATAAATAATATAGTCGAGTTTTAATAGGCCATCATAGTAAATAAACTTAATTTTATACTATATAACATCCGTTTATAAACAAAGTTTCCAAGATTTATACATCCTTTTTTTTATAACATCACACATATTCTTCTAGTGTTTTATGTTACATAATTTTATTTTATATATGTATATGTATATTATTATATTGTACATATATTTTATTATCACACTCATATATAGTTTAAATTACTCAAATAAACTATTAGCTATAATAAAATTTAATTTTATTCAACAAAGCATCTCTTAGCTGTATGAAGTCTGAATCCGGGCACATGGGAAGGTATTTTTTCGGAGTTGTATTATTCTCCGGATACATTGATAAGATATCCG
This sequence comes from Formica exsecta, assembly GCF_003651465.1. Classification (NCBI taxonomy): domain Eukaryota; kingdom Metazoa; phylum Arthropoda; class Insecta; order Hymenoptera; family Formicidae; genus Formica; species Formica exsecta. The sequence goes on from NW_021853724.1 coordinate 710,812, forward strand.
TTCTCGCTAACATGAACAATTTCAGTAAAACACATAACACACCGTTTTTGACATAATAATTTTTTTTTTTAAATACTTGCACTCAAACAGTTTCCGCGCGATCCTTGGAGGATCTCACAATCAGCTATAGTGATTTTATCGATATGCTGGATAATGCCAATGAGCTAATCGAATTGATGTTTTCTTACGTATGTATATCATTTTTTGAAATTTGTTTAGTACATCAATCGTGAGATCCTTTCCTCTCTAGAGATACTTTTCAAAATATCTTTTTATAACCAATCACGATGCATCTTATATATCATCAAGTTATAAAACTTTTGGTTAATAAATGTTTCCTTTTTTTCCATGAAACCCAACAACAATGCTGTGAAATGACACGTATGCATTCGGTTGTATCAAATAATAATATAAATGTTATCAGTTTCCTTCTCTGTAGTTTCTCTTAATATAATCTAATAAAAAAGCAATCAAATGAAAAGATACGTGCGATATATAATTTTATTGTTCAAGAAAATTATAAACAACTAAGAAATTACTGAATTATAAACAGAGTTGAGAACGTTACTTTATAAAGGTAACTCGTTACCGTTACCGTTACTTTTTCTGAAAAGTAACTCGTTACCGATTTTAAAAAGTAACTCGTTACTGTTACCGTTACTCAAAAACTAACGAGTCGTTGCTATTTCCGTTACTTTGTTTATAATATATTAATTCGATATTATATAATATATTAATATTAAATTAGTATATTATAATTAATACTAATATAATACATGAATTCTTAATATTAATATAGAAATACCAAGTTTACATTTTTATACTTCTTTATTAATTTATAATATATATAAACCATAAACTATATGATAATATAAATTGTTAATTAATAATATAAATTCTTAATCTCTTAAGATAAATCACAATCTTTCCTTTATCAAATAAATTTTATCAAAATATTTTATTTATTTTTAAGAGAAGTTGATGCTCCACGGTATCATCATTTAGATGACATCTTTGCGACTTTAATATAAGGAGATGATTGATTGGCTACGGCATTCTTATCATGCGTAACGCATTGACGCGTTCTATGTTCCAGAGCCATTAGTCAAAAACAAAGTAACGATAAAAGTAACTGTTAAAATCGTTACTCGTTAGTGAAAAAATGTAACGGCGTTACCGTTACCGTTACAGACGACGAAAAGTAACGCCGTTACCAATTCGTTACCAAACAAAGTAACTGTAACGGTAACGGCGTCACAAGTACCGCGTTACTTCCCAACCCTGATTATAAATCTTTAGTTTTGTTATTATTCATGCGGCAAGATTTAACAGATCATACATATTTTCTGTATCTTCTGTTTGATTAAAAACTGCAACTGTGACAATGGTTTCTTATATATTTTATAAAATGTTGCGTCCGCGGATCGGAATCGAGATAAATCGAATCACGCAAGACACAACCGGCACTCACACTCCGCGTCGTAAATAATAACTCCTAGTTATGAAAGAACAAGAACTTTAATGAAACATAACTATATAACTATTCACAGAAATAGAGAACAGAGAATATCGTTAATAATCTTAAACACGTTCGCGCGGATTGACATCCGTCACGAAACTAAGATGGCGACCGAAAACAACACCGCCGTTTGTCCGCCGTTGTTTAACAGCAAACTCCCCGGCAACGTGCTTAGAGACGATCTCTCGAAGACGGGCATAATCCAGGGATGCAACAATATATAGGGTGTCTGATGATAATTGCTCTATCCGTAATGTGCAGGTAGAGCGGGTTAAACCGAGTAAAAAAGTCCTGTATCGTTTTGCGATTTTCGCAATAATTATTGAGAAATTAATTAAAAAAGATCGACCAATACGCGCGAGTATTAACGCGCTACGAGAAAGGACGGCCAACGCGGCACCGCGGTTGGATCGCACCACAAAGCGAAGGAGGGGCGAGAGAAGAGGATAGCAATGTTTACATACAAGCGTCGCAGAATACTAGATTCTCGTATAAAAAATAGAAAATAATATATATTATTATATATATTCGTGGCGCGACCCAATCGCAATGCCGCGTGGGCCATCCTTTCTCGCAGCGCGCTGATACTCGCGCGCATTGGCCGATCTCTTTTAATTAATTTCTCAATAATTATTGTGAAAATTGCAAAACGGTAGAGGACTTTTTTACTCGGCTTAACCCGCTCTACCTGCACATTAAGGTTGGGGCAATTATAATCAGACCCTGTATATATACTATGCGTGCTCTTGAGGGCTTATTACTCGTGTACGTCGTTCTTGACAGACTGAAACGTTTATATTATACGGTTCGAATTGAGCGATACATAACGCACTTGTGTATTTGTAATTTGCGTATTGATGATCATTATAAATTATAATAATTGACAATGAATCCGTATAATCGATTTAAATTAAACGGTAATTATGTAGAATAAGGCCTTTTCTGAATTTTGACAAATATGATCGGATCTCTCGGCAAAACTCTTTGTTGTGACTTTAATAGTGATAATCAGTCGGGGGAGCCCGTCCCCCATCACACCCGCCTCCCAAAAAACCGAAAAACCCCAAAAATTACAAAAGAAAAGCGAGGTCCACCTCACAATGTGGACGGGATCCACAATTGTGTGGATGGGAAAGTATACGCGTGGACGCAGTGGCTTCCGCCCTCCTTACTGGGAGGGAGCTCTACTTCCGGAAGATATAACCTATATGATCTACGAACGTTTACATGCATATCGTGCAACCATCTAAAATTTGTAGGAGCTCCGCAAATATTCCCATAACCATTAAAAAAAATTTTTTTTTAAGCTGAGAGTTTTTATTCAAGTAGTTAATAATATTGTATTAATATCGTAAAAAATTTAAAAATTTGTATCAAGTCGCGCTGCAAACAAATCTAGAAAATATACTCATTCTTCGAGGTTTCAAACGAGTATGCCCCCTTAACAGATAATTAATCTATAATTAAAAATACTTGTATAATTTAATATTCCGCGCATATACAAGGTGTCCCATTTATCTTGAATATCTAAAATATCTTTTATGCATGACACGTTAGGAAAAAAAGTCAAAGACAGAATTACTTGATTGGAAGAGAGGATAACGTGGATACTAAGGTAATTCGTTTTAAGGTCATATTCTTCAAGCAAATTCAAGGTCATTTGAAGGTCATAACATCATAGGTCGTTGTATTCATCTTCTCATAAGCTACTTTAAAATAGCAATTAAAATATATGATCCCATTTAAGAAAATACCAATGATCTTGACATCTTGAAGAATATGACCTTGAAACAAATTACCTTAGTATCCACGTCAATCTCTCTTCCAATCAAGTAATTCTGTTTAAAATCAAGTTTGATTTTATTGAGAAGAAGATTAAGGTGAATGACAGTAAAGAAAGAAGCAGGATAATTGTTTTTATTGTTAGAATAAAAGATTCAAAATTGGATTTGAAAATGTAATAACACTAGAACAATGAATATCCTTTATAATCTTAGCTTATTTTAAACTAAATAAAAATCCTGAATTAAATAAAATTAAACTATTAAACAGGATCACTTAAAATGAATCTATAATAAAGAAAAAGGGAAGTGCTTAAAAATACTGAAGAGATTACTTTTATGATAAAGAAATGATATTAAACATTAAATGAAACATAGAGTCATTGACAACTAATTAACATATAAATTTAATAACGTCTAATACCAAAATGAATAAAGTCATAAATTGAAATTATTATGAAGCTGACTTTATCGAATTAAGATTGATAGTCTGTAAAGAGAATGCAATGAAAAGTAATAAAAAACCCGAAATTGAACAGCGACAAAGAGAGAGAGAGAGAGTAAAATAATAGAGGATTGCTAACTATATACAATTTAATAAGCCAATAAAAAAAAATCGATTTTTTTTACTCGACAAAGGTGTGTAACCCCTTAACAGAATCTTCGAATGAGACTAGTACTACGATTTACAACTCTGAATGTGATGCTCTTTAATGAGAAATCTTTGTCCATAGACAAAGACAAAGAGAGATGCTTCTGATATCTTTCTCAAAATGTTTCCATGGGCTAGAATAGTGGGGCCTCATGGAAATAGAATGTACTCATGTAAATTTAGAAAGAGAATAACCAGGGTACTGATCAAAACCCTTTGTGGTCGCCTCAGAAGGAAGTCGAATGCTATTAATAACGTATCTGATTAAAAGTGCATTCCTTGAAATAGATCCTTTTAATAGAGGGAAGAGCGATTATAAATATTCAATTTAGAACTGAAACTTAAGATAATCTAATTAAAATTCAGGATATGACTCAACACGTGGTGTAGACCTTTTGACTCTTTGAGGTTCCATGACGTAATGGCCGAACAAAGCCAAGTGGGGAAGAAGACGGAATAAGAGAAGAGAAAAAACACGTAGCGCCACCACCTCTCCACAACGCAAAGAACGAATCGAGAGTCGATAGCAGACGACTGCCGCGCGGTTTAAATTCTGCATGACTCATTTTCCAAACATACCCGCCCGCCTTCGTTAACAGAGGGTTAACGAACGAATGAGTTAGAGAGTATCCACTGAGATCGGGAAAGGACATAGTTTCACGATAGATCGTTTGAAAGACGAAATTTGAGTACGAACTGTGACTACTCTTGTATGACCATCCTTTCCAGGATGGATTTGAATGACTCTTCCCAATGGCCATTTAGATGGAGAATATCTCTCAATGACTAGTACAAGAGAACCTTCTTTGAGTGATGGAACCGATTTATTCCACTTGTAAATAGCAAGGTATCTTCGTAAGCATTCCGTAGACCAGCGTACCCAGAAATTGTCCAACATTTGTTGTAGTAGTTGCCATCGAGAAAGCCGTGAGCTTTTGATGGTCTGCAAAGATGTTTCTGGTATGATGGCTGGCGCATTTCCAATTAAAAAGTGACCGAGAGTTAAAGCATTAAGGTCTTCTGGATCGTCAGAGAGAAGGCTCAGTAGTCGAGAATTAAGAACGGCTTCAATTTGTGTTATTTATGTCATCATTTCTTCATATGTAAGTAGTGCATCGCCGATAATTCGTTTGAGATGATACTTTACTGACTTAACTCCTGCCTCCCATTTCCCTCCAAAGTGAGGAGCGGAAGGAGCATTGAATTTCCATTGAGTACCGTCCTTTGCCAATGTTGTTGCTAGATTTCCGAGTTCCTAGGAAGCTGTCGAAAATATGTTTTTTAGTTCAGAATCTGCTCCTTTGAGGTTTGTTCCGCAATCACTCATAAGCGTAGCGCAAATTCCTCTTCTAGCTGTAAATCGTTTGTATGCGGCTATGAATGCATCCGTAGAGTAGTCAGTTACAAGTTTGAGATGTACAGCTGATGTTGCATGACAAACAAAAAGCGCTAGATACGCTTTATAAGTTTTTGCATTCTTTCCCTTCTAGGTTTTGATCATAAAAGGTCCAGCATAATCCACGCCGGAATTTAGGAACGGACGAGAAGGTGTTAATTTTTCCACTGGAAGCTGACCCATTATTTGTTGTGCTCTCTTTTGTTTATATCAACCACATCGTACGCATTTTAGAATGTGAGATCATACAGGAGCTCGACCTCCAGTTATCCAATAGTTATTTCTGATAAAGGATAGAGTAAGTTGTGTTCCTCCATGTATTGTACGTAGATAAGCGTCAGCAATTATAAGTTGAGTTAGTGTGGACTCCTTTGGAAGAATTAAAGGATGTTTAGCGCTCGAGGGTAAGTGAGAAGATTGAAGACGACCTCCGATTCTTAATAGTCCTTCAGTGTCCATAAAAGGTGTAAGCTTGAGAAGAGAATTTGACTTAGACAAAGGTTGTCATTTCGAAAGTATCTTGATTTCTTGTTGGAAACGATATTGCTGTACTACCTTGACCCAGTACAATTTGGCATCTTCCAGTTCTTGTGGAGTAATTGGTAAAGTAAAAGATGAGTTATTTGTCCTTCGAAATCGATGAATTGTCCGACGACATACTGCTGTTATACGAAGAAGTCGAGTTAAGTCTGAATATCTATTAAGAAAGTTCCACGGTTCTACAGCGTTGTTGGTAGTGATGGTGGAGACTTGAACTTGTCGTTCTTCTAAGTTGTATTTCGAGGGAATTGCCTTAGGTTCCTTTGGTCACATTGAAGGCTGTTGGAGAATCCATTGAGGTCCAGTCCACCATATTGACATTTCAGATAACTGATTGGGAGTTAGTCCCCTCGTAGCGAGATCAGCCGGATTTTCATGATCGGGAATAAAGTGCCAAATAGCTTAAGGTACCGTTTCTTAGATATAACAAACTCTGTTATGCACGAAATCTTTCCAGCGCGAAGGATGGTTATTTATCCAGTTGTAAGTGATTGACGAATCGGTCCAGAGATGTACTGAGACTTTGTCAAGCTCTAAGATCCTTATTATGTGAAAGGTTAATTTGGTAAGTAGCACAGCTCCTGAAAGCTCAAGACGAGGGATGGTGAATCTCTTCAAGGGTGCTACCTTTGTTTTGGAACAAATTATACTGGTTTGTATCTCTCCTTCTGTTGAGGTCGATCGTAGATAGATGCAGACATAGCTTGTTGAGATGCGTCACAAAATCCGTGTAATTCGATGTGATGATCCGATTTATAACCTAACCAACGAGGAAAGCTTAGATTTGGCATTTCTTGAAGTTGTTCAACAAAAGCAGTCCATCGATTAGATATAAGAGAAGGTAGGGGATCATCCCAGTCAAGTTTGACAGACCATAGCTTCTGAATAATGATTTTTGCCTTGATGATGACTGGTGAAAGTAGTCCGAGCGGATCAAATAACTTTGCAATGGTCAAAAGAATTGCTCGTTTAGTTATTTTCTTTGTAGGTGGTAACTGAAGAGTGAAATGGAAAGTGTCGGTCGGTGGTTTCCAGCCAAGTCCGAGGGCGTGAACAGTCATTTTTCTTCAATTGGTAAAGTTGATGTAGTAATTTGCTTGTCCGTTGAAATTGACTTTAAGATTGACGGGTGATTGCTTATCCATTTCTGTAGTGGAAACCCGCCCGCCATGCAGAGTTGGTTAACGTCCTTGATTATCTTTTGCGCTTATTGAATGGTGTCAGATCCTCCGAATAAATCGTCGACATAGCGTCCCTTGGTTAAGACTTGAATGGCAAGAGGAAATTTATCTCCCTCGTCGTCAATTAATTGCTTCAACGTTCGAAGTGCAAGAAATGGTGCACAAGCTAGCCCATAAGTTACTGTTGTTAGTTGATACGTGATGATATCGTTGGATTGATTAATCCATAGGATTCGTTGGAAGTCCCAATCTTCTGAGTTAACCTTGATTTGTCTATACATCTTTTCAATGTCTAAAGAGAATATGTAACAAAATTGTCTAAACCAGATTAATACGTCAAATAAGTCGACTTGTAGTTTTGCTCCTGTGTGTAATAAGTCATTCAGCAAAACTCCCGTGGTCGTGCGACTAGATCCATTAAAAACTACTCTTAATTTTGTTGTTAGGCTGTGTTCACGAACGACTCCGTGATGAGGAAGATAGTAGTGGTGATGAGATGCCGAATTTATAGAGCTTTCTTGTACGAGCTTTAGGTGTTGCAATTTCTCATACTCATTTATGAATTCAGAATAGGATTGTGCATATAATGGATCTGAAGCAAATTTTCTTGATAAGCTTTTAATCATTTGGATCGCTTTTCTTCGAGAATCGCCTAATTTGGCAGTATTATTCTTAAATGGTAGTCTAACAACGTAGCGTCCTTGTTCATCGCGACTATGAGTTTTTTGGAAGTGGCGTTCACATTCCTGTTCTTCCGTTGACATTAAAAAATAACTCGTGATGGAATTTCTTTGAATTCCCAGAAACAATGTAATAAATCATGCAGTGCTCTGTCCATCGAGACATGGTAACTTTGTTTACTAGTCGATGAAGCTGCATAGCTTGATGGAACAGAAATAATCCATTCGAGTTTAGTTAGTTGAGCAACGGGAGAGTTTGGTTCTCCTTTGATGATGCCATCTTCAATGATTTGACCATAGACATCTGCTCCGAGTATGATGTCAATAGATCCGGGTATTATAAACTCTGGATCTGCTAGTTTAAGTCCTTTTATGTGTGGCCATTCTGGTTTTTCCACTTCAATAGATGGAGTTGTCGTTGTTAACTTGGGTAAGATGTGAGCAGATATACCTTGTTCAAAGTCGCCGTCATGAGGTTTAAGCTTAAAATTGGTGATGCCTCGAGTTTTGTTTGATTTCTGTGCTCCTATGCCGACTAGTGAAAGTGAGGACTGTTTTCTAGAAAGTTTTAGTCGTTGGACAAGGCGTTCTGAAATTATAGAGATTTTAGAACCTTGATCAACTAAAGCTCTGACCTTGGAGGTGTTTCCGTTTTGTGCGACCACAATTACTTGAGCAGTTGCCAATAGAATACATGATGAGATCCTTTGTGTCGCGGTAGAATGCAAAACTTGAGTCTCAGCCGGTTTAGAGGCTGTCGCTGTAGAATCGCTTGATTTCGACGATCCAGTTTCAGTGTTGGAAGATTGTGACTTGGTTTGGTGTATGGTGGTGTGGTGCTTGTGCCCACATTTGTGGCACCGTTTGGTTATACGACAAGCGGTCACTCGGTGAGATCCTAGACAATTAGAACACAGTTTATTTTTGTTAATAATTGCTAATCGTTGTTGAACGGTTTTTGAAATATATTGTGGACAAGTTGAGGTGTAGTGTTTCTCTGAACAGATAGAGCACGAGCCAGAACTGCTTGTATTGTTATCCTTTGCTTTCCCTTGATAATGAGACTTCGCGGGATGTTGTTGAGAGTGCGAGGCATTTTTTCCACCGCGAGATTTTTCAAACGCTTGCAGAGAATGCAGCCTTGTAAATATGAATTCCGCGAATTGATTCCAAGTAGGTGGTTCCTTAGATGAGCCTAAATGATGTTCTCGAGCTTTTACAGACTCAGAATCTAGACGCTGCACAGCTATAAAAACAAGAAAGTCATCCCACGCTTAAACGGGCCTCTGTAAAGTTTCAAGGGTTCTGTAGGTTTGAGTGATGTTGGTGTATATTTGTTCCATTTCGTTGGCTGTTTCCTTGGTCATCCGTTTCAATGATAATAATGAATGCAGGGCTGCATTAACTAAAAGTCTTTTGTTCTCATAAAATGAAATTAGTGCTTCCCAAGCCTTTTGGAAATTATCTGCTGTGAGTGTTGTGTTCTTTAATAAGTGAGCTGCAGATCCGGTTAAACTAGTTTTTAAATATTGCAGGTTTGCAACCGAGCTCAATGTAGGATTAGCTGAAACCAGAGAAGTAAATAAATCTTTGAACGATAACCAATCGCATGGAGTTCCATTAAACTTTGGTATATCAATTCGTGGTAATAGTGCGTGCTGAAAAAATGTAAGAAAGCTCGAAGTGTTAGAGAGAGATTGTGTTGATGGTGTTCGTTGCAAAGTTTTTTGTTCAGAGTCGAGTAGCAGATTCATTTTTTCAATTGCCCCTAGATAACATCCGTGAGTCATAGAATAAAGATTCTCTGAAAAATAGGAGTGATTTCGTAATTCCAGTTGCTCTTCAGAATGTAACTCAGTCATTGTTAGTCCAATGGCTTCATGAGTTACAGAGAATTTTTCCCAGGTTTCCTTTAGAGAATTGAGGCGAGCATGTACTCGTTGTGGTGTAATGTTAGATAATCCAACCTTAGTTAAACTATCTACTGCATTGGCAATTAAATCCATGAGAGTGAATAGCTGTTCTATTCGATTCTTAACGTGACTGAGCTTCATTCTTCTGTCACTCATCAAATATCCGGCTCGAAGGACCAAAATGTTTAAAATCAAGTTTGATTTTATTGAGAAGAGGATTAAGGCGAATGACAGTAAAGAAAGAAGCAGGATAATTGTTTTTATTGTTAGAATAAAAGATTCAAAATTGGATTTGAAAATGTAATAACACTAGAACACTAGAACACTGAATATCCTTTAAAACCTTAGCTTATTTTAAACTAAATAAAAATCCTGAATTAAATAAAATTAAACTATTAAACAGGATCACTTAAAATGAATCTATAATAAAGAAAAAGGGAAGTGCTTAAAAATACTGAAGAGATTACTTTTATGATAAAGAAATGATATTAAACATTAAATGAAACATAGAGTCATTGACAAATAATTAACATATAAATTTAATAACGTGTAATATCAAAATGAATAAAGTCACAAATTGAAATTATTATGAAGCTGACTTTATCGAATTAAGATTGATAGTCTGTAAAGAGAATGCAATGAAAAATAATAAGAAAACCGAAATTGAACAGCAACAAAGAGAGAGAGAGAGAGAGAGAGAGAGAGAGAGAGAGAGAGAGAGAGAGAGAGAGAGAGAGAGAGAGAAGAGAAAAAGAGAGAGAGAGAGAGGGAGAGAGAGTAAAATAATAGAGAATTGCAAATCGATTCTGAAGGTTAGAGAATTAACAGAACCTTCGAATGAGACTAGTACCACGATTTACAACTCTGAATGTGATGCTCTTTAATGAGAAATATTTGTTCATAGACAAAGACAGAGAGAGATGCTTCTGATATCTTTCTCAAAATGTTTCCACGGGCTAAAATAGTAACCAGGGCCTCATGGAAATACAAATGTACTCACGTAAATTGAGAAAGAGAATAACCAGGGTACTGATCAGAAGCCTTTGAGCTCGCCTCAGAAGGAAGTCGAATGCTATTGATAACGTATCTGATTAGAAGTGCATTCCTTGAAATGAAGAGAAATCCTTGATTTATCGCTCTTCGACTGTTAAATCTCATTGCTCCTTTTAATAGAGGGAAGAGCGATTATAAATATCCAATTTAGAACTGAAACTCAAGATAATCTAATTAAAATTCAGGATATGACTCAACACGTGGTGTAGACCTCTTGACTCTTTGAGGTTCCATGACGTAATGGCCGAACCATAGACATAGTATATCTAGACCGAGTGTTGAGGAGTGGGAGCCGAGGTGCACGTAGAAAAGGACATACTCTGTTTCGTGCTCCTTGTGTTGCCGAACAAAGCCAAATGGGGAAGAAGACGGAATAAGAGAAGAGAAAAAACACGTAGCGCCATCACCTCTCCACAACGCAAGGAACGAATCGAGAGTCGATAGCAGACGACTGGCGCGCGGCTTAAATTCTGCATGACTCATTTTCCAAACAAATTCTGTCTTCGACTTTTTTTCTAACGTGTCACGCGTAAAAAATATTTTAGGTGGTCAAGATAAATGGGACACCCTGTATATATATGTGTGTGTGTATATATATATATATATATTTGCTCGGTTTCCGCCGCCAATTTACTGTCGGGTTATGTCGGCAACCTTTGCTCAATTTTTGCCGTCAATCTGCCAGCTTAGTCGGTAATAACAACTTTTGTACCCAATTTGTAGCCTTTTTGCTGACAATAATTTGTAGCAGGCCTTGCCAAAATTTGTTAGAACAGACTTGGCTAACTGGGTAATAAATAAAAAGTGAAACACTAGTAAATAACATCATAGAGAAGCCTTCTCTCTCACAATACTAATTATTGATGACTTTGATATATGACAGGTTGAGGTTATGTGTAATGTTTATTCCACTGATCTATATACTAGATTGCTGATAGGCCTTCTGGCGACGTACCCAATTAAATGTCCGCCATTTTACACGCCCAACGTGCACGCATGCGTGGTGATGGTGCTCTGTCGGATAGAGCGCGTAAAAACACTTGTAAACATATCTAATATATTTATTTCTAAATAATTAATCTTTTTACGATGGTGAGATGTTGTTTTTGCCAAAGTGTTCAAAGCAAAGGATGTGGGCGAACATATCATAAGTAAGTAAATTGAATAATCTATACACAGCATTTACGAAATGTGACAACTACAGGTTATGTCTTCGGATTCATTACGTGTCAATTATTTTCACATTTCATGGAATTAGATTGCTAATAAAAACTAGTCATTCGAATATTTAACATTTTGTTCTATTTTGTATGATCCATCTTTTACAGGTTTCCATTATCAAATAAATTTCTATTGGAACAATGGATTAACAATGTACCATTAAGCATTGGAAACCTAGCAATGGAAGCTTACTGTGTTCAAATCACTTTACTGAGGACTGTTTTGATAGATCTGAATTTAGAGTACGCTTGAAGCGTAATAATGTTCCAACCTGTTTCGGAGATCCCCTGACAGCATGTATAATGTGCAAGCGTAAATGTAGAGGTAATTTGATATCTCCATAGTTAGGCGTATATAAACTAGTTTTAGCGACAGAGAAGTTGTTCAGAAGGGCAATAAATTGCAATGGAGATAAAGTTCCAACCGAGCCTCAATTTGGTGCTATGTTATGCTCAAAAGTATTGAGAGAATTGTTATCAGATTCTAAAAGTGATCTTTTTCCTGATTTAAACACTCATATATTTGATGATACGACTGAACAACTCTCTGGACATGTATTTTTGTTATCAAAGTTAATTATCAAAAAGTTTTTAGAAATAAGAATGCATGCTTTAGCTAAGATATGTACCATTCGTCAAACAGGTCGCCATGTCAGACACTATAAGAATCGAGAAATGGTCTGGTTGCACATATAAGGAGCATTGCACAACTTAAACTTTTATATATATTCAAAGAAATCTTGTATCGTTTGTTTTTCTTCCTATTTTTATATGTTATCCAGAATTTAAATCTCTTTTAGAAAGAAAAGTTCTTCTATTCTTCTTTACAAAATTTGACATTTTTCTTTGCATGCAATCACCTTTCACCCTTCACAAATTGTTTACACATTGATATTAAAAAGAATGGAACTTACAATTGATTCATTTCTCAGGTGACTGTCATCTCTCAACTTCTAAGGATCAATAAATTCATCCAATTTGGGCTGCGCAAAGTGATGACATCACTTTATTTTCAGATATACAAATTTAGACATATATAAAACGGCTGTTGTTAATTTGCTGTTCTCTGTGTCGTAGTATACACATCGTTTTACACAAAGTGTTAGTTACGCAAAACCTATTTCAAGTTTTTCACGATGAAGCGAGTATTTCTCAATAAAAAGGGTTCGCTATACCATTATCGCAATTAAAACGTATAATAGGAACCTTTATTGAATGAATAAAGAATTATTGTCTTATTAAACATAAAATCTTGTATTATCCCACTCGGCATGTAATATATATTGCTGAAATACTATAATGTTCGTGTCGTAACCCGACCGATTTTTTAATATTAAAATATAAAACAAGTAAAGTAGAACAGAAAAGATTGAGAAAGAGCTGATTAAAGCAAAGCATTAGAATCAGGGACTGCTTAAAATATAAAACAGAAATTAACTTCCTTATAAATAAAATCTTTAATTTTATAAATTAAATTATTTAAATTTATCTATAATTATATATCACATTAATGTGTGTTTATATATTATTACTATAATTGATTTTAGTTTTGCCGTCAAACAAACATCAGAAAATGACGTGCCGTGGATGTGACATATCGACATCATTTTCGGGTCTCATGAGACCTATCATAAGTTAGGATGTCTAAGTGGTTATTCTGTGACCAAAATTTACCGTCATTATTACGTCAGTTTGCTACTTGGGATATGTTTCAGAAATATTTCAGTAATATTACCGAAATATTGCTGAAATGTTTTAGCAAGGTTGCATTTGAAATGATTGCGGACATTGAAACATTGCAGAAATGTTGCAGAAACAGTCGTGAAATATTTCTGTAATATTGTTGAAAGGTGTAATATTTCAAATGGAATATTGCAGCAATGTATCAGAAATATTACATGCTGAGTGGGATTTTGGTCTATTTTATTTGTTTCGTCGTTTAATCCAGATTTTTTAAATTAATATTATTATTAATAATATTTTTAAAACAGCAAATACGTTACATAAACATAAGTTTCAGCTACGGTCTTACATAGACCGTGGTTTTAGTCAAACTCATTTCAATTTCCCGCGCTCAGAGGCAAATTGCCGGGTAAGATGGCGGCGTCCATTTGGGGACGCTTTTGAGTCCTGAGAACCATAGACATAGTATATCTAGACCGAGCGTTTGCCTTTATTTAAGTAGTGGGGGTAAAGATGCACGTAGAAAAGGACATACTCTGTTTCGTGCCCCTTGCGTTCTTTCTCGCTCGCACGTAACATAGCATACTCTTTCGCTATGCTACATGCGAGTGAGAGAGAACGCAAGGGGCACGGAACCGAGTATGTCGTTTTCTACGTGCACCTTGGCCCGCACTCTTCAACACTCGGTCTAGATATACTATGTCTATGCTGAGAAGAAAGGCGATCGGCAATCCAGGTATATAGATCAGTGGTTTATTTCCACCATTATCACTTCGAGATGTCCTCAGTAAGTTACTAAAATTCTCTATGCAGATGTTCAGAACGAATCTTATTGGTGAACCATTTTGCTTGTTAGATACAGTTGGCAGCCAATGAGAGGACGCATAGACGAGACCATATTGTTTTTTCACTTTTTATTAATAGCCTAAATAACAATAATTATATGCTTTAAACCTTCCTTGATTAATAAGAAACTTATGTGCAGAAGATGATATCAAACTATACTGTAATTGTCCTCAACCAAAACGTCAACCGATCTGAGCTAGGTGAAACTCTCTCCGTTTCTTACCAACCTGTGGTTGGCAGCAGTCGAGAGTAAAAATGCATTTTACTCCTATAAAAATGTATTATACTCATATAAAAAATTTTACATTTTACCAAAAAGTATATATATACAAATAAAATGCGAAATGTTTCGTAAAATATATTTAAAACTGTAAAAAACATTTTTATTTACAATTTTTTATTTTTTGTGGTAAATCTTCAGAAAACCCACCTATATGAAATAATGGGTAAGAATACTCAATTCTTATGCATTTTTGCCTCCTGAACATGAATATGAAACTTAAAAATGGAGGTCGGACCCGCAACTCGCAAGTTGAAGAGAAACGCAAAAATCCAACCAAACGCGAAAATCCAACCCATGTCCGAGGAATGCATTTTTATTAGTAATAATTCACCTCTGGGATATAGGTTTGGGTTAGGTTATATCTTCCGGAAGTAGAGCCCTCCCGTAGCGGGGCGGAACCCACCGTGTCCACGCATATACTTTATAACGCGAAGAGAAGTCTACCCCACAATTGTTGTGTGGATGGGAAAGCGTATGCGTGGATGCAGTTGGTTTCGCCCCTCCTACGGGGGGGCTCCACTTCCGGAACATATAACCTAACCCAAACCTATATCCCAGGGATGAATTATTACTAATAAAAATGCATCCCTCGGACATGGGTTGGATTTTCGCGTTTGGTTGGATTTTTGCGTTTCTCTTCAACTTGCGAGTTGCGGGTCCGACCTCCATTTTTAAGTTTCATATTCATGTTCAGGAGGCAAAAATACATAAGAATTGGGTATTCTTACCCATTATTTCATATAGGTGGGTTTTCCGAA